>NW_027193351.1:600000-838240 GCF_032444005.1 Ranitomeya imitator | reverse complement strand
AAAACATATCACACTTTTCATCATAGTGCTTTTACCAATGCATAAAATGCATGGAGAAGTCATTTCGAATAACTGGTCCTCAGTGTTGTGAGAACGATGACTGGTTAAAATTTTTGGTGGTTTCTTGTTCAGTCCATAGGCCTACAGCATGTGGCAAACCGGTGAGCATGTGGCTCTATTAGTATAGGAGATACCTGAAAACATATCACACTTTTCATCATAGTGCTTTTACCAATGCATAAAATGCATGGAGAAGTCATTTCGAATGACTGGTCCTCAGTGTTGTGAGAACGATGACTGGTTAAAATTTTTGGTGGTTTCTTGTTCAGTCCATAGGCCTACATCATGTGGCAAACCGGTGAGCATGTGGCTCTATTAGTATAGGAGATACCAGAAAACATATCACACTTTTCATCATAGTGCTTTTACCAATGCATAAAATGCATGGAGAAGTCATTTCGAATGACTGGTCCTCAGTGTTGTGAGAACGATGACTGGTTAAAATTTTTGGTGGTTTCTTGTTCAGTCCATAGGCCTTCATCATGTGGCAAACTGGTGAGCATGTGGCTCTATTAGTATAGGAGATACCTGAAAACATATCACACTTTTCATCATAGTGCTTTTACCAATGCATAAAATGCATGGAGAAGTCATTTCGAATGACTGGTCCTCAGTGTTGTGAGAACGATGACTGGTTAAAATTTTTGGTGGTTTCTTGTTCAGTCCATAGGCCTACATCATGTGGCAAACCGGTGAGCATGTGGCTCTATTAGTATAGGAGATACCTGAAAACATATCACACTTTTCATCATAGTGCTTTTACCAATGCATAAAATGCATGGAGAAGTCATTTCGAATGACTGGTCCTCAGTGTTGTGAGAACGATGACTGGTTAAAATTTTTGGTGGTTTCTTGTTCAGTCCATAGGCCTACATCATGTGGCAAACCGGTGAGCATGTGGCTCTATTAGTATAGGAGATACCTGAAAACATATCACACTTTTCATCATAGTGCTTTTACCAATGCATAAAATGCATGGAGAAGTCATTTCGAATGACTGGTCCTCAGTGTTGTGAGAACGATGACTGGTTAAAATTTTTGGTGGTTTCTTGTTCAGTCCATAGGCCTACATCATGTGGCAAACCGGTGAGCATGTGGCTCTATTAGTATAGGAGATACCTGAAAACATATCACACTTTTCATCATAGTGCTTTTACCAATGCATAAAATGCATGGAGAAGTCATTTCGAATAACTGGTCCTCAGTGTTGTGAGAACGATGACTGGTTAAAATTTTTGGTGGTTTCTTGTTCAGTCCATAGGCCTACATCATGTGGCAAACCGGTGAGCATGTGGCTCTATTAGTATAGGAGATACCTGAAAACATATCACACTTTTCATCATAGTGCTTTTACCAATGCATAAAATGCATGGAGAAGTCATTTCGAATGACTGGTCCTCAGTGTTTGTGAGAACGATGACTGGTTAAAATTTTTGGTGGTTTCTTGTTCAGTCCATAGGCCTACATCATGTGGCAAACCGGTGAGCATGTGGCTCTATTAGTATAGGAGATACCTGAAAACATATCACACTTTTCATCATAGTGCTTTTACCAATGCATAAAATGCATGGAGAAGTCATTTCGAATGACTGGTCCTCAGTGTTGTGAGAACGATGACTGGTTAAAATTTTTGGTGGTTTCTTGTTCAGTCCATAGGCCTACATCATGTGGCAAACCGGTGAGCATGTGGCTCTATTAGTATAGGAGATACCTGAAAACATATCACACTTTTCATCATAGTGCTTTTACCAATGCATAAAATGCATGGAGAAGTCATTTCGAATGACTGGTCCTCAGTGTTGTGAGAACGATGACTGGTTAAAATTTTTGGTGGTTTCTTGTTCAGTCCATAGGCCTACATCATGTGGCAAACCGGTGAGCATGTGGCTCTATTAGTATAGGAGATACCTGAAAACATATCACACTTTTCATCATAGTGCTTTTACCAATGCATAAAATGCATGGAGAAGTCATTTCGAATGACTGGTCCTCAGTGTTGTGAGAACGATGACTGGTCAAAATTTTTGGTGGTTTCTTGTTCAGTCCATAGGCCTACATCATGTGGCAAACCGGTGAGCATGTGGCTCTATTAGTATAGGAGATACCTGAAAACATATCACACTTTTCATCATAGTGCTTTTACCAATGCATAAAATGCATGGAGAAGTCATTTCGAATGACTGGTCCTCAGTGTTGTGAGAACGATGACTGGTTAAAATTTTTGGTGGTTTTCTTGTTCAGTCCATAGGCCTACATCATGTGGCAAACCGGTGAGCATGTGGCTCTATTAGTATAGGAGATACCTGAAAACATATCACACTTTTCATCATAGTGCTTTTACCAATGCATAAAATGCATGGAGAAGTCATTTCGAATGACTGGTCCTCAGTGTTGTGAGAACGATGACTGGTTAAAATTTTGGTGGTTTCTTGTTCAGTCCATAGGCCTACATCATGTGGCAAACCGGTGAGCATGTGGCTCTATTAGTATAGGAGATACCTGAAAACATATCACACTTTTCATCATAGTGCTTTTACCAATGCATAAAATGCATGGAGAAGTCATTTCGAATGACTGGTCCTCAGTGTTGTGAGAACGATGACTGGTTAAAATTTTTGGTGGTTTCTTGTTCAGTCCATAGGCCTACATCATGTGGCAAACCGGTGAGCATGTGGCTCTATTAGTATAGGAGATACCTGAAAACATATCACACTTTTCATCATAGTGCTTTTACCAATGTATAAAATGCATGGAGAAGTCATTTCGAATGACTGGTCCTCAGTGTTGTGAGAACGATGACTGGTTAAAATTTTTGGTGGTTTCTTGTTCAGTCCATAGGCCTACATCATGTGGCAAACCGGTGAGCATGTGGCTCTATTAGTATAGGAGATACCTGAAAACATATCACACTTTTCATCATAGTGCTTTTACCAATGCATAAAATGCATGGAGAAGTCATTTCGAATGACTGGTCCTCAGTGTTGTGAGAACGATGACTGGTTAAAATTTTTGGTGGTTTCTTGTTCAGTCCATAGGCCTACATCATGTGGCAAACCGGTGAGCATGTGGCTCTATTAGTATAGGAGATACCTGAAAACATATCACACTTTTCATCATAGTGCTTTTACCAATGCATAAAATGCATGGAGAAGTCATTTCGAATAACTGGTCCTCAGTGTTGTGAGAACGATGACTGGTTAAAATTTTTGGTGGTTTCTTGTTCAGTCCATAGGCCTACAGCATGTGGCAAACCGGTGAGCATGTGGCTCTATTAGTATAGGAGATACCTGAAAACATATCACACTTTTCATCATAGTGCTTTTACCAATGCATAAAATGCATGGTGAAGTCATTTCGAATGACTGGTCCTCAGTGTTGTGAGAACGATGACTGGTTAAAATTTTTGGTGGTTTCTTGTTCAGTCCATAGGCCTACATCATGTGGCAAACCGGTGAGCATGTGGCTCTATTAGTATAGGAGATACCTGAAAACATATCACACTTTTCATCATAGTGCTTTTACCAATGCATAAAATGCATGGAGAAGTCATTTCGAATGACTGGTCCTCAGTGTTGTGAGAACGATGACTGGTTAAAATTTTTGGTGGTTTCTTGTTCAGTCCATAGGCCTACATCATGTGGCAAACCGGTGAGCATGTGGCTCTATTAGTATAGGAGATACCTGAAAACATATCACACTTTTCATCATAGTGCTTTTACCAATGCATAAAATGCATGGAGAAGTCATTTCGAATGACTGGTCCTCAGTGTTGTGAGAACGATGACTGGTTAAAATTTTTGGTGGTTTCTTGTTCAGTCCATAGGCCTACATCATGTGGCAAACCGGTGAGCATGTGGCTCTATTAGTATAGGAGATACCTGAAAACATATCACACTTTTCATCATAGTGCTTTTACCAATGCATAAAATGCATGGAGAAGTCATTTCGAATGACTGGTCCTCAGTGTTGTGAGAACGATGACTGGTCAAAATTTTTGGTGGTTTCTTGTTCAGTCCATAGGCCTACATCATGTGGCAAACCGGTGAGCATGTGGCTCTATTAGTATAGGAGATACCTGAAAACATATCACACTTTTCATCATAGTGCTTTTACCAATGCATAAAATGCATGGTGAAGTCATTTCGAATGACTGGTCCTCAGTGTTGTGAGAACGATGACTGGTTAAAATTTTTGGTGGTTTCTTGTTCAGTCCATAGGCCTACATCATGTGGCAAACCGGTGAGCATGTGGCTCTATTAGTATAGGAGATACCTGAAAACATATCACACTTTTCATCATAGTGCTTTTACCAATGCATAAAATGCATGGAGAAGTCATTTCGAATAACTGGTCCTCAGTGTTGTGAGAACGATGACTGGTTAAAATTTTTGGTGGTTTCTTGTTCAGTCCATAGGCCTACAGCATGTGGCAAACCGGTGAGCATGTGGCTCTATTAGTATAGGAGATACCTGAAAACATATCACACTTTTCATCATAGTGCTTTTACCAATGCATAAAATGCATGGAGAAGTCATTTCGAATGACTGGTCCTCAGTGTTGTGAGAACGATGACTGGTTAAAATTTTTGGTGGTTTCTTGTTCAGTCCATAGGCCTACATCATGTGGCAAACCGGTGAGCATGTGGCTCTATTAGTATAGGAGATACCAGAAAACATATCACACTTTTCATCATAGTGCTTTTACCAATGCATAAAATGCATGGAGAAGTCATTTCGAATGACTGGTCCTCAGTGTTGTGAGAACGATGACTGGTTAAAATTTTTGGTGGTTTCTTGTTCAGTCCATAGGCCTTCATCATGTGGCAAACTGGTGAGCATGTGGCTCTATTAGTATAGGAGATACCTGAAAACATATCACACTTTTCATCATAGTGCTTTTACCAATGCATAAAATGCATGGAGAAGTCATTTCGAATGACTGGTCCTCAGTGTTGTGAGAACGATGACTGGTTAAAATTTTTGGTGGTTTCTTGTTCAGTCCATAGGCCTACATCATGTGGCAAACCGGTGAGCATGTGGCTCTATTAGTATAGGAGATACCTGAAAACATATCACACTTTTCATCATAGTGCTTTTACCAATGCATAAAATGCATGGAGAAGTCATTTCGAATGACTGGTCCTCAGTGTTGTGAGAACGATGACTGGTTAAAATTTTTGGTGGTTTCTTGTTCAGTCCATAGGCCTACATCATGTGGCAAACCGGTGAGCATGTGGCTCTATTAGTATAGGAGATACCTGAAAACATATCACACTTTTCATCATAGTGCTTTTACCAATGCATAAAATGCATGGAGAAGTCATTTCGAATGACTGGTCCTCAGTGTTGTGAGAACGATGACTGGTCAAAATTTTTGGTGGTTTCTTGTTCAGTCCATAGGCCTACAGCATGTGGCAAACCGGTGAGCATGTGGCTCTATTAGTATAGGAGATACCTGAAAACATATCACACTTTTCATCATAGTGCTTTTACCAATGCATAAAATGCATGGAGAAGTCATTTCGAATGACTGGTCCTCAGTGTTGTGAGAACGATGACTGGTTAAAATTTTTGGTGGTTTCTTGTTCAGTCCATAGGCCTACATCATGTGGCAAACCGGTGAGCATGTGGCTCTATTAGTATAGGAGATACCAGAAAACATATCACACTTTTCATCATAGTGCTTTTACCAATGCATAAAATGCATGGAGAAGTCATTTCGAATGACTGGTCCTCAGTGTTGTGAGAACGATGACTGGTTAAAATTTATGGTGGTTTCTTGTTCAGTCCATAGGCCTACATCATGTGGCAAACCGGTGAGCATGTGGCTCTATTAGTATAGGAGATACCTGAAAACATATCACACTTTTCATCATAGTGCTTTTACCAATGCATAAAATGCATGGAGAAGTCATTTCGAATGACTGGTCCTCAGTGTTGTGAGAACGATGACTGGTTAAAATTTTTGGTGGTTTCTTTTTCAGTCCATAGGCCTACATCATGTGGCAAACCGGTGAGCATGTGGCTCTATTAGTATAGGAGATACCTGAAAACATATCACACTTTTCATCATAGTGCTTTTACCAATGCATAAAATGCATGGAGAAGTCATTTCGAATGACTGGTCCTCAGTGTTGTGAGAACGATGACTGGTTAAAATTTTTGGTGGTTTCTTGTTCAGTCCATAGGCCTTCATCATGTGGCAAACTGGTGAGCATGTGGCTCTATTAGTATAGGAGATACCTGAAAACATATCACACTTTTCATCATATTGCTTTTACCAATGCATAAAATGCATGGTGAAGTCATTTCGAATGACTGGTCCTCAGTGTTGTGAGAACGATGACTGGTTAAAATTTTTGGTGGTTTCTTGTTCAGTCCATAGGCCTACATCATGTGGCAAACCAATGAGCATGTGGCTCTATTAGTATAGGAGATACCTGAAAACATATCACACTTTTCATCATAGTGCTTTTACCAATGCATAAAATGCATGGAGAAGTCATTTCGAATGACTGGTCCTCAGTGTTGTGAGAACGATGACTGGTTAAAATTTTTGGTGGTTTCTTGTTCAGTCCATAGGCCTACATCATGTGGCAAACCGGTGAGCATGTGGCTCTATTAGTATAGGAGATACCTGAAAACATATCACACTTTTCATCATAGTGCTTTTACCAATGCATAAAATGCATGGAGAAGTCATTTCGAATGACTGGTCCTCAGTGTTGTGAGAACGATGACTGGTCAAAATTTTTGGTGGTTTCTTGTTCAGTCCATAGGCCTACATCATGTGGCAAACCGGTGAGCATGTGGCTCTATTAGTATAGGAGATACTTGAAAACTTATCACACTTTTCATCATAGTGCTTTTACCAATGCATAAAATGCATGGTGAAGTCATTTCGAATGACTGGTCCTCAGTGTTGTGAGAACGATGACTGGTTAAAATTTTTGGTGGTTTCTTGTTCAGTCCATAGGCCTACATCATGTGGCAAACCGGTGAGCATGTGGCTCTATTAGTATAGGAGATACCTGAAAACATATCACACTTTTCATCATAGTGCTTTTACCAATGCATAAAATGCATGGAGAAGTCATTTCGAATGACTGGTCCTCAGTGTTGTGAGAACGATGACTGGTTAAAATTTTTGGTGGTTTCTTGTTCAGTCCATAGGCCTACATCATGTGGCAAACCGGTGAGCATGTGGCTCTATTAGTATAGGAGATACCTGAAAACATATCACACTTTTCATCATAGTGCTTTTACCAATGCATAAAATGCATGGAGAAGTCATTTCGAATGACTGGTCCTCAGTGTTGTGAGAACGATGACTGGTTAAAATTTTTGGTGGTTTCTTGTTCAGTCCATAGGCCTACATCATGTGGCAAACCGGTGAGCATGTGGCTCTATTAGTATAGGAGATACCTGAAAACATATCACACTTTTCATCATAGTGCTTTTACCAATGCATAAAATGCATGGAGAAGTCATTTCGAATGACTGGTCCTCAGTGTTGTGAGAACGATGACTGGTCAAAATTTTTGGTGGTTTCTTGTTCAGTCCATAGGCCTACATCATGTGGCAAACCGGTGAGCATGTGGCTCTATTAGTATAGGAGATACCTGAAAACATATCACACTTTTCATCATAGTGCTTTTACCAATGCATAAAATGCATGGTGAAGTCATTTCGAATGACTGGTCCTCAGTGTTGTGAGAACGATGACTGGTTAAAATTTTTGGTGGTTTCTTGTTCAGTCCATAGGCCTACATCATGTGGCAAACCGGTGAGCATGTGGCTCTATTAGTATAGGAGATACCTGAAAACATATCACACTTTTCATCATAGTGCTTTTACCAATGCATAAAATGCATGGAGAAGTCATTTCGAATAACTGGTCCTCAGTGTTGTGAGAACGATGACTGGTTAAAATTTTTGGTGGTTTCTTGTTCAGTCCATAGGCCTACAGCATGTGGCAAACCGGTGAGCATGTGGCTCTATTAGTATAGGAGATACCTGAAAACATATCACACTTTTCATCATAGTGCTTTTACCAATGCATAAAATGCATGGAGAAGTCATTTCGAATGACTGGTCCTCAGTGTTGTGAGAACGATGACTGGTTAAAATTTTTGGTGGTTTCTTGTTCAGTCCATAGGCCTACATCATGTGGCAAACCGGTGAGCATGTGGCTCTATTAGTATAGGAGATACCTGAAAACATATCACACTTTTCATCATAGTGCTTTTACCAATGCATAAAATGCATGGAGAAGTCATTTCGAATGACTGGTCCTCAGTGTTGTGAGAACGATGACTGGTTAAAATTTTTGGTGGTTTCTTTTTCAGTCCATAGGCCTACATCATGTGGCAAACCGGTGAGCATGTGGCTCTATTAGTATAGGAGATACCTGAAAACATATCACACTTTTCATCATAGTGCTTTTACCAATGCATAAAATGCATGGAGAAGTCATTTCGAATGACTGGTCCTCAGTGTTGTGAGAACGATGACTGGTTAAAATTTTTGGTGGTTTCTTGTTCAGTCCATAGGCCTTCATCATGTGGCAAACTGGTGAGCATGTGGCTCTATTAGTATAGGAGATACCTGAAAACATATCACACTTTTCATCATATTGCTTTTACCAATGCATAAAATGCATGGTGAAGTCATTTCGAATGACTGGTCCTCAGTGTTGTGAGAACGATGACTGGTTAAAATTTTTGGTGGTTTCTTGTTCAGTCCATAGGCCTACATCATGTGGCAAACCAATGAGCATGTGGCTCTATTAGTATAGGAGATACCTGAAAACATATCACACTTTTCATCATAGTGCTTTTACCAATGCATAAAATGCATGGAGAAGTCATTTCGAATGACTGCTCCTCAGTGTTGTGAGAACGATGACTGGTTAAAATTTTTGGTGGTTTCTTGTTCAGTCCATAGGCCTACATCATGTGGCAAACCGGTGAGCATGTGGCTCTATTAGTATAGGAGATACCTGAAAACATATCACACTTTTCATCATAGTGCTTTTACCAATGCATAAAATGCATGGAGAAGTCATTTCGAATGACTGGTCCTCAGTGTTGTGAGAACGATGACTGGTTAAAATTTTTGGTGGTTTCTTGTTCAGTCCATAGGCCTACATCATGTGGCAAACCGGTGAGCATGTGGCTCTATTAGTATAGGAGATACCTGAAAACATATCACACTTTTCATCATAGTGCTTTTACCAATGCATAAAATGCATGGAGAAGTCATTTCGAATGACTGGTCCTCAGTGTTGTGAGAACGATGACTGGTCAAAATTTTTGGTGGTTTCTTGTTCAGTCCATAGGCCTACATCATGTGGCAAACCGGTGAGCATGTGGCTCTATTAGTATAGGAGATACCTGAAAACATATCACACTTTTCATCATAGTGCTTTTACCAATGCATAAAATGCATGGTGAAGTCATTTCGAATGACTGGTCCTCAGTGTTGTGAGAATGATGACTGGTTAAAATTTTTGGTGGTTTCTTGTTCAGTCCATAGGCCTACATCATGTGGCAAACCGGTGAGCATGTGGCTCTATTAGTATAGGAGATACCTGAAAACATATCACACTTTTCATCATAGTGCTTTTACCAATGCATAAAATGCATGGAGAAGTCATTTCGAATGACTGGTCCTCAGTGTTGTGAGAACGATGACTGGTTAAAATTTTTGGTGGTTTCTTGTTCAGTCCATAGGCCTACATCATGTGGCAAACCGGTGAGCATGTGGCTCTATTAGTATAGGAGATACCTGAAAACATATCACACTTTTCATCATAGTGCTTTTACCAATGCATAAAATGCATGGAGAAGTCATTTCGAATGACTGGTCCTCAGTGTTGTGAGAACGATGACTGGTTAAAATTTTTGGTGGTTTCTTGTTCAGTCCATAGACCTACATCATGTGGCAAACCGGTGAGCATGTGGCTCTATTAGTATAGGAGATACCTGAAAACATATCACACTTTTCATCATAGTGCTTTTACCAATGCATAAAATGCATGGAGAAGTCATTTCGAATGACTGGTCCTCAGTGTTGTGAGAACGATGACTGGTTAAAATTTTTGGTGGTTTCTTGTTCAGTCCATAGGCCTACATCATGTGGCAAACCGGTGAGCATGTGGCTCTATTAGTATAGGAGATACCTGAAAACATATCACACTTTTCATCATAGTGCTTTTACCAATGCATAAAATGCATGGAGAAGTCATTTCGAATGACTGGTCCTCAGTGTTGTGAGAACGATGACTGGTTAAAATTTTTGGTGGTTTCTTGTTCAGTCCATAGGCCTACATCATGTGGCAAACCGGTGAGCATGTGGCTCTATTAGTATAGGAGATACCTGAAAACATATCACACTTTTCATCATAGTGCTTTTACCAATGCATAAAATGCATGGAGAAGTCATTTCGAATGACTGGTCCTCAGTGTTGTGAGAACGATGACTGGTTAAAACTTTTGGTGGTTTCTTGTTCAGTCCATAGGCCTACATCATGTGGCAAACCGGTGAGCATGTGGCTCTATTAGTATAGGAGATACCTGAAAACATATCACACTTTTCATCATAGTGCTTTTACCAATGCATAAAATGCATGGAGAAGTCATTTCGAATGACTGGTCCTCAGTGTTGTGAGAACGATGACTGGTTAAAATTTTTGGTGGTTTCTTGTTCAGTCCATAGGCCTACATCATGTGGCAAACCGGTGAGCATGTGGCTCTATTAGTATAGGAGATACCTGAAAACATATCACACTTTTCATCATAGTGCTTTTACCAATGCATAAAATGCATGGAGAAGTCATTTCGAATGACTGGTCCTCAGTGTTGTGAGAACGATGACTGGTCAAAATTTTTGGTGGTTTCTTGTTCAGTCCATAGGCCTACATCATGTGGCAAACCGGTGAGCATGTGGCTCTATTAGTATAGGAGATACTTGAAAACATATCACACTTTTCATCATAGTGCTTTTACCAATGCATAAAATGCATGGTGAAGTCATTTCGAATGACTGGTCCTCAGTGTTGTGAGAACGATGACTGGTTAAAATTTTTGGTGGTTTCTTGTTCAGTCCATAGGCCTACATCATGTGGCAAACCGGTGAGCATGTGGCTCTATTAGTATAGGAGATACCTGAAAACATATCACACTTTTCATCATAGTGCTTTTACCAATGCATAAAATGCATGGAGAAGTCATTTCGAATGACTGGTCCTCAGTGTTGTGAGAACGATGACTGGTTAAAATTTTTGGTGGTTTCTTGTTCAGTCCATAGGCCTACATCATGTGGCAAACCGGTGAGCATGTGGCTCTATTAGTATAGGAGATACCTGAAAACATATCACACTTTTCATCATAGTGCTTTTACCAATGCATAAAATGCATGGAGAAGTCATTTCGAATGACTGGTCCTCAGTGTTGTGAGAACGATGACTGGTTAAAATTTTTGGTGGTTTCTTGTTCAGTCCATAGGCCTACATCATGTGGCAAACCGGTGAGCATGTGGCTCTATTAGTATAGGAGATACCTGAAAACATATCACACTTTTCATCATAGTGCTTTTACCAATGCATAAAATGCATGGAGAAGTCATTTCGAATGACTGGTCCTCAGTGTTGTGAGAACGATGACTGGTCAAAATTTTTGGTGGTTTCTTGTTCAGTCCATAGGCCTACATCATGTGGCAAACCGGTGAGCATGTGGCTCTATTAGTATAGGAGATACCTGAAAACATATCACACTTTTCATCATAGTGCTTTTACCAATGCATAAAATGCATGGTGAAGTCATTTCGAATGACTGGTCCTCAGTGTTGTGAGAACGATGACTGGTTAAAATTTTTGGTGGTTTCTTGTTCAGTCCATAGGCCTACATCATGTGGCAAACCGGTGAGCATGTGGCTCTATTAGTATAGGAGATACCTGAAAACATATCACACTTTTCATCATAGTGCTTTTACCAATGCATAAAATGCATGGAGAAGTCATTTCGAATGACTGGTCCTCAGTGTTGTGAGAACGATGACTGGTTAAAATTTTTGGTGGTTTCTTGTTCAGTCCATAGGCCTACATCATGTGGCAAACCGGTGAGCATGTGGCTCTATTAGTATAGGAGATACCTGAAAACATATCACACTTTTCATCATAGTGCTTTTACCAATGCATAAAATGCATGGAGAAGTCATTTCGAATAACTGGTCCTCAGTGTTGTGAGAACGATGACTGGTTAAAATTTTTGGTGGTTTCTTGTTCAGTCCATAGGCCTACATCATGTGGCAAACCGGTGAGCATGTGGCTCTATTAGTATAGGAGATACCTGAAAACATATCACACTTTTCATCATAGTGCTTTTACCAATGCATAAAATGCATGGAGAAGTCATTTCGAATGACTGGTCCTCAGTGTTGTGAGAACGATGACTGGTCAAAATTTTTGGTGGTTTCTTGTTCAGTCCATAGGCCTACATCATGTGGCAAACCGGTGAGCATGTGGCTCTATTAGTATAGGAGATACCTGAAAACATATCACACTTTTCATCATAGTGCTTTTACCAATGCATAAAATGCATGGTGAAGTCATTTCGAATGACTGGTCCTCAGTGTTGTGAGAACGATGACTGGTTAAAATTTTTGGTGGTTTCTTGTTCAGTCCATAGGCCTACATCATGTGGCAAACCGGTGAGCATGTGGCTCTATTAGTATAGGAGATACCTGAAAACATATCACACTTTTCATCATAGTGCTTTTACCAATGCATAAAATGCATGGAGAAGTCATTTCGAATGACTGGTCCTCAGTGTTGTGAGAACGATGACTGGTTAAAATTTTTGGTGGTTTCTTGTTCAGTCCATAGGCCTACATCATGTGGCAAACCGGTGAGCATGTGGCTCTATTAGTATAGGAGATACCTGAAAACATATCACACTTTTCATCATAGTGCTTTTACCAATGCATAAAATGCATGGAGAAGTCATTTCGAATAACTGGTCCTCAGTGTTGTGAGAACGATGACTGGTTAAAATTTTTGGTGGTTTCTTGTTCAGTCCATAGGCCTACATCATGTGGCAAACCGGTGAGCATGTGGCTCTATTAGTATAGGAGATACCTGAAAACATATCACACTTTTCATCATAGTGCTTTTACCAATGCATAAAATGCATGGAGAAGTCATTTCGAATGACTGGTCCTCAGTGTTGTGAGAACGATGACTGGTTAAAATTTTTGGTGGTTTCTTGTTCAGTCCATAGGCCTACATCATGTGGCAAACCGGTGAGCATGTGGCTCTATTAGTATAGGAGATACCAGAAAACATATCACACTTTTCATCATAGTGCTTTTACCAATGCATAAAATGCATGCAGAAGTCATTTCGAATGACTGGTCCTCAGTGTTGTGAGAACGATGACTGGTTAAAATTTTTGGTGGTTTCTTGTTCAGTCCATAGGGCTACATCATGTGGCAAACCGGTGAGCATGTGGCTCTATTAGTATAGGAGATACCTGAAAACATATCACACTTTTCATCATAGTGCTTTTACCAATGCATAAAATACATGGAGAAGTCATTTCGAATGACTGGTCCTCAGTGTTGTGAGAACGATGACTGGTTAAAACTTTTGGTGGTTTCTTGTTCAGTCCATAGGCCTACATCATGTGGCAAACCGGTGAGCATGTGGCTCTATTAGTATAGGAGATACCTGAAAACATATCACACTTTTCATCATAGTGCTTTTACCAATGCATAAAATGCATGGAGAAGTCATTTCGAATGACTGGTCCTCAGTGTTGTGAGAACGATGACTAGTTAAAATTTTTGGTGGTTTCTTGTTCAGTCCATAGGCCTACATCATGTGGCAAACCGGTGAGCATGTGGCTCTATTAGTATAGGAGATACCTGAAAACATATCACACTTTTCATCATAGTGATTTTACCAATGCGTAAAATGCACGGAGAAGTCATTTCGAATGACTGGTCCTCAGTGTTGTGAGAACGATGACTGGTTAAAATTTTTGGTGGTTTCTTGTTCAGTCCATAGGCCTACGTCATGTGGCAAACCGGTGAGCATGTGGCTCTATTAGTATAGGAGATACCTGAAAACATATCACACTTTTCATCATAGTGCTTTTACCAATGCATAAAATGCATGGAGAAGTCATTTCGAATGACTGGTCCTCAGTGTTGTGAGAACGATGACTGGTTAAAATTTTTGGTGGTTTCTTGTTCAGTCCATAGGCCTACATCATGTGGCAAACCGGTGAGCATGTGGCTCTATTAGTATAGGAGATACCTGAAAACATATCACACTTTTCATCATAGTGCTTTTACCAATGCATAAAATGCATGGAGAAGTCATTTCGAATGACTGCTCCTCAGTGTTGTGAGAACGATGACTGGTTAAAATTTTTGGTGGTTTCTTGTTCAGTCCATAGGCCTACATCATGTGGCAAACCGGTGAGCATGTGGCTCTATTAGTATAGGAGATACCTGAAAACATATCACACTTTTCATCATAGTGCTTTTACCAATGCATAAAATGCATGGAGAAGTCATTTCGAATGACTGGTCCTCAGTGTTGTGAGAACGATGACTGGTTAAAATTTTTGGTGGTTTCTTGTTCAGTCCATAGGCCTACATCATGTGGCAAACCGGTGAGCATGTGGCTCTATTAGTATAGGAGATACCTGAAAACATATCACACTTTTCATCATAGTGCTTTTACCAATGCATAAAATGCATGGTGGAGTCATTTCGAATGACTGGTCCTCAGTGTTGTGAGAACGATGACTGGTTAAAATTTTTGGTGGTTTCTTGTTCAGTCCATAGGCCTACATCATGTGGCAAACCGGTGAGCATGTGGCTCTATTAGTATAGCAGATACCTGAAAACATATCACACTTTTCATCATAGTGCTTTTACCAATGCATAAAATGCATGGAGAAGTCATTTCGAATGACTGGTCCTCAGTGTTGTGAGAACGATGACTGGTTAAAATTTTTGGTGGTTTCTTGTTCAGTCCATAGGCCTACATCATGTGGCAAACCGGTGAGCATGTGGCTCTATTAATATAGGAGATACCTGAAAACATATCACACTTTTCATCATAGTGCTTTTACCAATGCATAAAATGCATGGTGAAGTCATTTCGAATGACTGGTCCTCAGTGTTGTGAGAACGATGACTGGTTAAAATTTTTGGTGGTTTCTTGTTCAGTCCATAGGCCTACATCATGTGGCAAACCGGTGAGCATGTGGCTCTATTAGTATAGGAGATACCTGAAAACATATCACACTTTTCATCATAGTGCTTTTACCAATGCATAAAATGCATGGAGAAGTCATTTCGAATGACTGGTCCTCAGTGTTGTGAGAACGATGACTGGTTAATATTTTTGGTGGTTTCTTGTTCAGTCCATAGGCCTACATCATGTGGCAAACTGGTGAGCATGTGGCTCTATTAGTATAGGAGATACCTGAAAACATATCACACTTTTCATCATAGTGCTTTTACCAATGCATAAAATGCATGGAGAAGTCATTTCGAATGACTGGTCCTCAGTGTTGTGAGAATGATGACTGGTTAAAATTTTTGGTGGTTTCTTGTTCAGTCCATAGGCCTACATCATGTGGCAAACCGGTGAGCATGTGGCTCTATTAGTATAGGAGATACCTGAAAACATATCACACTTTTCATCATAGTGCTTTTACCAATGCATAAAATGCATGGAGAAGTCATTTCGAATGACTGGTCCTCAGTGTTGTGAGAACGATGACTGGTTAAAATTTTTGGTGGTTTCTTGTTCAGTCCATAGGCCTACATCATGTGGCAAACCGGTGAGCATGTGGCTCTATTAGTATAGGAGATACCTGAAAACATATCACACTTTTCATCATAGTGCTTTTACCAATGCATAAAATGCATGGTGAAGTCATTTCGAATGACTGGTCCTCAGTGTTGTGAGAACGATGACTGGTTAAAATTTTTGGTGGTTTCTTGTTCAGTCCATAGGCCTACATCATGTGGCAAACCGGTGAGCATGTGGCTCTATTAGTATAGGAGATACCTGAAAACATATCACACTTTTCATCATAGTGCTTTTACCAATGCATAAAATGCATGGAGAAGTCATTTCGAATGACTGGTCCTCAGTGTTGTGAGAACGATGACTGGTTAAAATTTTTGGTGGTTTCTTGTTCAGTCCATAGGCCTACATAATGTGGCAAACCGGTGAGCATGTGGCTCTATTAGTATAGGAGATACCTGAAAACATATCACACTTTTCATCATAGTGCTTTTACCAATGCATAAAATGCATGGAGAAGTCATTTCGAATGACTGGTCCTCAGTGTTGTGAGAACGATGACTGGTTAAAATTTTTGGTGGTTTCTTGTTCAGTCCATAGGCCTACATCATGTGGCAAACCGGTGAGCATGTGGCTCTATTAGTATAGGAGATACCTGAAAACATATCACACTTTTCATCATAGTGCTTTTACCAATGCATAAAATGCATGGTGAAGTCATTTCGAATGACTGGTCCTCAGTGTTGTGAGAACGATGACTGGTTAAAATTTTTGGTGGTTTCTTGTTCAGTCCATAGGCCTACATCATGTGGCAAACCGGTGAACATGTGGCTCTATTAGTATAGGAGATACCTTAAAACATATCACACTTTTCATCATAGTGCTTTTACCAATGCATAAAATGCATGGAGAAGTCATTTCGAATGACTGGTCCTCAGTGTTGTGAGAACGATGACTGGTTAAAATTTTTGGTGGTTTCTTGTTCAGTCCATAGGCCTACATCATGTGGCAAACCGGTGAGCATGTGGCTCTATTAGTATAGGAGATACCTGAAAACATATCACACTTTTCATCATAGTGCTTTTACCAATGCATAAAATGCATGGAGAAGTCATTTCGAATGACTGCTCCTCAGTGTTGTGAGAACGATGACTGGTTAAAATTTTTGGTGGTTTCTTGTTCAGTCCATAGGCCTACATCATGTGGCAAACCGGTGAGCATGTGGCTCTATTAGTATAGGAGATACCTGAAAACATATCACACTTTTCATCATAGTGCTTTTACCAATGCATAAAATGCATGGAGAAGTCATTTCGAATGACTGGTCCTCAGTGTTGTGAGAACGATGACTGGTTAAAATTTTTGGTGGTTTCTTGTTCAGTCCATAGGCCTACATCATGTGGCAAACCGGTGAGCATGTGGCTCTATTAGTATAGGAGATACCTGAAAACATATCACACTTTTCATCATAGTGCTTTTACCAATGCATAAAATGCATGGAGAAGTCATTTCGAATGACTGGTCCTCAGTGTTGTGAGAACGATGACTGGTTAAAATTTTTGGTGGTTTCTTGTTCAGTCCATAGGCCTACATCATGTGGCAAACCGGTGAGCATGTGGCTCTATTAGTATAGGAGATACCTGAAAACATATCACACTTTTCATCATAGTGCTTTTACCAATGCATAAAATGCATGGAGAAGTCATTTCGAATGACTGGTCCTCAGTGTTGTGAGAACGATGACTGGTTAAAATTTTTGGTGGTTTCTTGTTCAGTCCATAGGCCTACATCATGTGGCAAACCGGTGAGCATGTGGCTCTATTAGTATAGGAGATACCTGAAAACATATCACACTTTTCATCATAGTGCTTTTACCAATGCATAAAATGCATGGAGAAGTCATTTCGAATGACTGGTCCTCAGTGTTGTGAGAACGATGACTGGTTAATATTTTTGGTGGTTTCTTGTTCAGTCCATAGGCCTACATCATGTGGCAAACTGGTGAGCATGTGGCTCTATTAGTATAGGAGATACCTGAAAACATATCACACTTTTCATCATAGTGCTTTTACCAATGCATAAAATGCATGGAGAAGTCATTTCGAATGACTGGTCCTCAGTGTTGTGAGAACGATGACTGGTTAAAATTTTTGGTGGTTTCTTGTTCAGTCCATAGGCCTACATCATGTGGCAAACCGGTGAGCATGTGGCTCTATTAGTATAGGAGATACCTGAAAACATATCACACTTTTCATCATAGTGCTTTTACCAATGCATAAAATGCATGGAGAAGTCATTTCGAATGACTGGTCCTCAGTGTTGTGAGAACGATGACTGGTTAAAATTTTTGGTGGTTTCTTGTTCAGTTCATAGGCCTACATCATGTGGCAAACCGGTGAGCATGTGGCTCTATTAGTATAGGAGATACCTGAAAACATATCACACTTTTCATCATAGTGCTTTTACCAATGCATAAAATGCATGGAGAAGTCATTTCGAATGACTGCTCCTCAGTGTTGTGAGAACGATGACTGGTTAAAATTTTTGGTGGTTTCTTGTTCAGTCCATAGGCCTACATCATGTGGCAAACCGGTGAGCATGTGGCTCTATTAGTATAGGAGATACCTGAAAACATATCACACTTTTCATCATAGTGCTTTTACCAATGCATAAAATGCATGGTGAAGTCATTTCGAATGACTGGTCCTCAGTGTTGTGAGAACGATGACTGGTTAAAATTTTTGGTGGTTTCTTGTTCAGTCCATAGGCCTACATCATGTGGCAAACCGGTGAGCATGTGGCTCTATTAGTATAGGAGATACCTGAAAACATATCACACTTTTCATCATAGTGCTTTTACCAATGCATAAAATGCATGGAGAAGTCATTTCGAATGACTGCTCCTCAGTGTTGTGAGAACGATGACTGGTTAAAATTTTTGGTGGTTTCTTGTTCAGTCCATAGGCCTACATCATGTGGCAAACCGGTGAGCATGTGGCTCTATTAGTATAGGAGATACCTGAAAACATATCACACTTTTCATCATAGTGCTTTTACCAATGCATAAAATGCATGGAGAAGTCATTTCGAATGACTGGTCCTCAGTGTTGTGAGAACGATGACTGGTTAAAATTTTTGGTGGTTTCTTGTTCAGTCCATAGGCCTACATCATGTGGCAAACCGGTGAGCATGTGGCTCTATTAGTATAGGAGATACCTGAAAACATATCACACTTTTCATCATAGTGCTTTTACCAATGCATAAAATGCATGGTGGAGTCATTTCGAATGACTGGTCCTCAGTGTTGTGAGAACGATGACTGGTTAAAATTTTTGGTGGTTTCTTGTTCAGTCCATAGGCCTACATCATGTGGCAAACCGGTGAGCATGTGGCTCTATTAGTATAGGAGATACCTGAAAACATATCACACTTTTCATCATAGTGCTTTTACCAATGCATAAAATGCATGGAGAAGTCATTTCGAATGACTGGTCCTCAGTGTTGTGAGAACGATGACTGGTTAAAATTTTTGGTGGTTTCTTGTTCAGTCCATAGGCCTACATCATGTGGCAAACCGGTGAGCATGTGGCTGTATTAATATAGGAGATACCTGAAAACATATCACACTTTTCATCATAGTGCTTTTACCAATGCATAAAATGCATGGTGAAGTCATTTCGAATGACTGGTCCTCAGTGTTGTGAGAACGATGACTGGTTAAAATTTTTGGTGGTTTCTTGTTCAGTCCATAGGCCTACATCATGTGGCAAACTGGTGAGCATGTGGCTCTATTAGTATAGGAGATACCTGAAAACATATCACACTTTTCATCATAGTGCTTTTACCAATGCATAAAATGCATGGAGAAGTCATTTCGAATGACTGGTCCTCAGTGTTGTGAGAACGATGACTGGTTAATATTTTTGGTGGTTTCTTGTTCAGTCCATAGGCCTACATCATGTGGCAAACTGGTGAGCATGTGGCTCTATTAGTATAGGAGATACCAGAAAACATATCACACTTTTCATCATAGTGCTTTTACCAATGCATAAAATGCATGGAGAAGTCATTTTGAATGACTGGTCCTCAGTGTTGTGAGAACGATGACTGGTTAAAATTTTTGGTGGTTTCTTGTTCAGTCCATAGGCCTACATCATGTGGCAAACCGGTGAGCATGTGGCTCTATTAGTATAGGAGATACCTGAAAACATATCACACTTTTCATCATAGTGCTTTTACCAATGCATAAAATGCATGGAGAAGTCATTTCGAATGACTGGTCCTCAGTGTTGTGAGAACGATGACTGGTTAAAATTTTTGGTGGATTCTTGTTCAGTCCATAGGCCTACATCATGTGGCAAACCGGTGAGCATGTGGCTCTATTAGTATAGGAGATACCTGAAAACATATCACACTTTTCATCATAGTGCTTTTACCAATGCATAAAATGCATGGTGAAGTCATTTCGAATGACTGGTCCTCAGTGTTGTGAGAACGATGACTGGTTAAAATTTTTGGTGGTTTCTTGTTCAGTCCATAGGCCTACATCATGTGGCAAACCGGTGAGCATGTGGCTCTATTAGTATAGGAGATACCTGAAAACATATCACACTTTTCATCATAGTGCTTTTACCAATGCATAAAATGCATGGAGAAGTCATTTCGAATGACTGGTCCTCAGTGTTGTGAGAACGATGACTGGTTAAAATTTTTGGTGGTTTCTTGTTCAGTCCATAGGCCTACATAATGTGGCAAACCGGTGAGCATGTGGCTCTATTAGTATAGGAGATACCTGAAAACATATCACACTTTTCATCATAGTGCTTTTACCAATGCATAAAATGCATGGAGAAGTCATTTCGAATGACTGGTCCTCAGTGTTGTGAGAACGATGACTGGTTAATATTTTTGGTGGTTTCTTGTTCAGTCCATAGGCCTACATCATGTGGCAAACTGGTGAGCATGTGGCTCTATTAGTATAGGAGATACCTGAAAACATATCACACTTTTCATCATAGTGCTTTTACCAATGCATAAAATGCATGGAGAAGTCATTTCGAATGACTGGTCCTCAGTGTTGTGAGAACGATGACTGGTTAAAATTTTTGGTGGTTTCTTGTTCAGTCCATAGGCCTACATCATGTGGCAAACCGGTGAGCATGTGGCTCTATTGGTATAGGAGATACCTGAAAACATATCACACTTTTCATCATAGTGCTTTTACCAATGCATAAAATGCATGGAGAAGTCATTTCGAATGACTGGTCCTCAGTGTTGTGAGAACGATGACTGGTTAAAATTTTTGGTGGATTCTTGTTCAGTCCATAGGCCTACATCATGTGGCAAACCGGTGAGCATGTGGCTCTATTAGTATAGGAGATACCTGAAAACATATCACACTTTTCATCATAGTGCTTTTACCAATGCATAAAATGCATGGTGAAGTCATTTCGAATGACTGGTCCTCAGTGTTGTGAGAACGATGACTGGTTAAAATTTTTGGTGGTTTCTTGTTCAGTCCATAGGCCTACATCATGTGGCAAACCGGTGAGCATGTGGCTCTATTAGTATAGGAGATACCTGAAAACATATCACACTTTTCATCATAGTGCTTTTACCAATGCATAAAATGCATGGAGAAGTCATTTCGAATGACTGGTCCTCAGTGTTGTGAGAACGATGACTGGTTAAAATTTTTGGTGGTTTCTTGTTCAGTCCATAGGCCTACATAATGTGGCAAACCGGTGAGCATGTGGCTCTATTAGTATAGGAGATACCTGAAAACATATCACACTTTTCATCATAGTGCTTTTACCAATGCATAAAATGCATGGAGAAGTCATTTCGAATGACTGGTCCTCAGTGTTGTGAGAACGATGACTGGTTAAAATTTTTGGTGGTTTCTTGTTCAGTCCATAGGCCTACATCATGTGGCAAACCGGTGAGCATGTGGCTCTATTAGTATAGGAGATACCTGAAAACATATCACACTTTTCATCATAGTGCTTTTACCAATGCATAAAATGCATGGAGAAGTCATTTCGAATGACTGGTCCTCAGTGTTGTGAGAACGATGACTGGTTAAAATTTTTGGTGGTTTCTTGTTCAGTCCATAGGCCTACATCATGTGGCAAACCGGTGAGCATGTGGCTCTATTAGTATAGGAGATACCTGAAAACATATCACACTTTTCATCATAGTGCTTTTACCAATGCATAAAATGCATGGAGAAGTCATTTCGAATGACTGGTCCTCAGTGTTGTGAGAACGATGACTGGTTAAAATTTTTGGTGGTTTCTTGTTCAGTCCATAGGCCTACATCATGTGGCAAACCGGTGAGCATGTGGCTCTATTAGTATAGGAGATACCTGAAAACATATCACACTTTTCATCATAGTGCTTTTACCAATGCATAAAATGCATGGAGAAGTCATTTCGAATGACTGGTCCTCAGTAGTGTTGAGCATTCCGATACCGCAAGTATCGGGTATCGGCCGATATTTGCGGTATCGGAATTCCGATACTGAATTCCGATACTTCCCGCGTATCGGATACCGGAATCGGAAGTTCCCAGAATTCAAATTGAACGCAGCAGCCAATGAGGAATGAATGAAAGTGTGGGCACATCCTGTTTAGCATGGTGGGCATGTAAGTACTGGCAAGGCTGGGATTGGCTGCTGAAATGATGTCACTCTGCACTATAAAAAAGCGCTGCCGCCATTTTGCGCTCACTCTGCTGTGATTTCAGTTAGGGACAGGACGCTGTGTTCTAACTGAGGGCCAGTCGAGCTAGCTAATTGCTTTATTTTCCTTTCCAAAGGCTAATTTAGCAAAACGCTGTGTGTTCTTCACTGTTCACCTTGCTCTTGCCTTGCAGCGCTGTTTTAACAGCGTTCTGCAAGGTCTCTGTGTGTGTGTGTGTGTGCAGCTCACTCTGTAGTCTGTGTGCAGCCATATACCCGGTTGTATTCAGCTCAGGGGGGGTTCACACTGCCTCACACAGTTGTTCTTTT
This sequence comes from Ranitomeya imitator, assembly GCF_032444005.1. NCBI lineage: Eukaryota > Metazoa > Chordata > Amphibia > Anura > Dendrobatidae > Ranitomeya > Ranitomeya imitator. Next base: position 815,336 of record NW_027193351.1, on the reverse strand, counting down.
TTGCTCTTAGTGCAGCCTGCTGCACATTTTTTCTCAAATTTCCTATTAGTGTTTTTCCACCAGTCTCCAGCTCTATTGTGGAAAAACACTACATAGGATAACCTAGAGGGGGGTTTTTGGGCCTTGCAGCGCCGTTTACGGCTGTCTGCACGGTCTCCGTGTGAGCCCAGCTCGCCCTGTAGTCTGTGTGCAGCCATAGCCGGTTGGATTCAGCTCAGGGTTCGTTACTGGCTCATACCTTGAGAAAAATTTTCCTTTTTTTCAAATAGTGCAGCCTGTTTAAAATTTGAAAAAAAAAATTCCTATTAGTGTCTTTCCACTCGTATCCAGCTAAATAGTGGAAAAACACTATATAGGATAACCTAGAGGAGGGTTTTTTGGCCTTGCAGCGCCGTTTACGGCTGTCTGCACGGTCTCCGTGTGAGCCCAGCTCGCCCTGTAGTCTGTGTGCAGCCATAGCCGGTTGGATTCAGCTCAGGGTTCGTTACTGGCTCATACCTTGAGAAAAATTTTCCTTTTTTTCAAATAGTGCAGCCTGTTTAAAATCTGAAAAAAAAAATTCCTATTAGTGTCTTTCCACTCGTATCCAGCTAAATAGTGGAAAAACACTATATAGGATAACCGAGAGGAGGGTTTTTTGGCCTTGCAGCGCCGTTTACGGCTGTCTGCACGGTCTCCGTGTGAGCCCAGCTCGCCCTGTAGTCTGTGTGCAGCCATAGCCGGTTGGATTCAGCTCAGGGTTCGTTACTGGCTCATACCTTGAGAAAAATTTTCCTTTTTTTCAAATAGTGCAGCCTGTTTAAAATTTGAAAAAAAAAATTCCTATTAGTGTCTTTCCACTCGTATCCAGCTAAATAGTGGAAAAACACTATATAGGATAACCTAGAGGAGGGTTTTTTGGCCTTGCAGCGCCGTTTACGGCTGTCTGCACGGTCTCTGTGTGAGCGCAGCTCGCCCTGTAGTCTGTGTGCAGCCATAGCCGGTTGGATTCAGCTCAGGGTGCGTTACTGCCTCATACCTTGAAAAACAATTTCCTTTTTTTCAAATAGTGCAGCCAGTTTAAAATTTGAAAAAAAAAATTCCTATTAGTGTCTTTCCACTCGTATCCAGCTAAATAGTGGAAAAACACTATATAGGATAACCGAGAGGAGGGTTTCTTGGCCTTGCAGCGCCGTTTACGGCTGTCTGCACGGTCTCCGTGTGATTTAAACTAGCTCTGTAGCCCGATCTGCACCAAAAAAAAGGTTAAGTTCACCAAACACAACTTACACTTGTGTAGGCCACATTTGCAAAATAATAAAGTTTAGTCCACAATTTACAACATTAGTGTTTCTTACACCTGTTAGGAGGAGCATTACAGGAATAAGCACACTAAGGCCTTAGTACTTTTCTGCTTATCTTTATCTGTCAACCAAGATGAAGAGGGCAGGGAGTAAGGCACGTGGGCGTGGGCGCGGAGCAGGGAGAGGAGCAGGGAGAGGACGTGGTGATTCTGTGCCTGCTGCGGGCGCCGGTGACTCGTCGTCACTCAGTTTCAGCAGGGAACAGTCCTTCATGCGCAGCTTTGTCGGAGAGCGCCGTGCACCGCTGCTGCGTGAAGACCAAATTGAAGCCGTTGTCGGGTGGATGGCAGCTAACGCCTCGGCATCGACTTCAGTTAGTGCCACATCCTCTCAGGCACAGAGCACTGGAGAGCAGCCATCTGTCTCTTCACCACCTGCCAAATTGGCCAGGCAGTCAGAGAGCCCAGGACAGGAGCCGTCTCTACTTCTGTTCTCTGAATCTCTTGGCTTGGAAACAGGGGGCCAGCCAAGCAGCATTGGAGAAATGGAAGAAGAGGCAGTGTGCAGTGATGCCCAACACCTTTTTCTCTCTGACTCTGAAGAGGCAGGTGGGCCAGTGCCTCCGGTGACCACAGCGCAGTACGCATCTGATGATGAAACTCAGGTGCCGCTTTCTCGTGCGTACTGTGCTGCTGAGACTACCCAGGAGGAGCAGTTGGTGGCAGAGGGTAGTGGAGATGATGAGGTCCTTGACCCATCGTGGCGTGAGGAACAGGAAGGTGGTGGGAGCAGCTCAGAGGAAGAGCTTCCTCTTACGGGCCAAAGAGGGAGAGGGAGGGGGAAGACTGCGGAGCCTGGAGCCTCCACTTTGGCACCCGTTAGGAGCCTGTCTCTTTCCAAAGCCAAAAAGGGCGCTCCCAAGACTTGCAGTGCCTGGTCCTTTTTTGACACAGTTGCAGATGACATTTGTTTTGTCAAATGCAAGCTGTGTCATCATAAAGTAAAAAGAGGGAAAAATGTCAGCAACCTCAATACCACAAATATGTGGAAACATGTGCGGACCAGGCACGCGGTGGAGTTACAGAAACACACTGAAGATGTAGGCCAACCAACAGCGGCAGCTACCACCTCTTCAGCTCGTGTTGCCTCTTCCTCCAGCTCACGCACAGCTGGTTTGGCTTCCTCCCAGAGACCTTGTGTAATTCCACCCACAGCACCACCTTCCCAGTCATCCTCACACTCCCAGTCTACTCTACAGCCATCGGTAGTACAGGCATGGGAGAAAAGGCGGGCATTCTCGGCCAACCACCCCCGAGCACAGGCTCTGAATGCAGGCATTGCCAAACTGTTGTCCCTGGAAATGCTCTCGTTCAGGCTGGTGGAGACTGACAGCTTCCGTGACTTGATGGCATTGGCAGTCCCACAGTACAAGGTGCCCAGCCGCTTTTACTTCAGCAGGCAGGCTGTCCCTGCCCTGCACAGGCATGTTGAGGCAAACATAAAACATGCGCTACTGAACGCCGTCAGTAGCAAGGTCCACCTCACCACCGATGCGTGGACCAGTCAGCATGGACAGGGGCGATATGTTTCCCTCACTGCCCATTGGGTTAATGTTGTTGAGCCAGGTACAGATCGTGCGAGTGGCGCAGGACGTGTCCTGCCCACTCCAAGGATTGCAGGAATCCAGTCTGTACGCATCGACTCCCCCTCTTACACCAGTTCCTCTGATTCCTCTCTGCAGGATCGGTCACAGTCCACCCCCACATGGACCCGTGAACGTTTACCTATGACCGACATGAGCACAGCCGTGGCCAAACGTCAGCAGGCCGTCTTGAAACTAGTTTCATTGGGGCATCGAAGCCACACAGCGCAGGAGCTCTGGAATGCCATAAAGCAGGAGAGCGATGTGTGGTTACTGCCAGCGAATCTCCAGCCAGGCATGGTAGTGTGTGACAATGGCCGAAATCTGGTGGCAGCTTTGGCCCTTGGCAACCTCACTCACATCCCATGTCTGGCACATGTGCTCAATTTGGTTGTGCAGAGTTTTCTGAGGGACTATCCGGATCTTGATGCCCTGCTGCACAAGGTCCGCCTAGAGTGTGCTCACTTGCGGCGTTCCAGCTTGGCCAGATCCCGCATTGCTGCTCTGCAGCGCCGATTCCGCCTTCCGGAACACCGCATCATATGTGACCTACCTACCCGGTGGAATTCCACGTTACATATGTTGGAGCGGTTGTGTGAGCAGCAGCAAGCAGTTATGGAGTACCAGCTGCATCAGGCGCAAAGAAGTCGCAGTCAGCGCCGATCAGACTTCACAACCACAGAGTGGGCCACTATGAAGGACGTCTGCCAGGTTTTGCGTCCTTTTGATTATTCCACGCGGATGGCAAGTGCAGATGATGCACTAGTCAGCATGACTGTCCCCCTTATCTGCCTGCTTCAGCAAACTTTGCAAGGGTTAAGGGATGATGTGGTGGAAGAGGTGGAGGATGAGGAGTCACCTTTTCCATCAGCTTCTGGAGAGTCAGCGCCACGTGGTTCCTCACAAAGGGGTATGCAGGGGCCAATTTGTGAGGAGGATGAGGAGGAGTCAATGGAGGAGGAAGAGCTCCGTCCAGAGGAGGGAGCGACACAATTGTCCAGTGGTCAGTGTGTACAGCGAGGGTGGGGTGATGACGAGCGGGCAGAGATCATGTCTCAAGCAGGGGACAGCGTTTCTGGGCCGGTTGGCACTCTGCAGCACATGGTGGATTTCATGCTGCAGTGCCTGAGAAACGACCGCCGCATCGACCACATTCTCAACATGCCTGATTATTGGGTGTTCACCCTCCTCGATCCTCGCTACCGGGACAACGTCCAAAACCTCATCCCTGCGTTGACCCGGGAGCGTAAATTGCGGGAGTACCACGACACACTGGTGAATTCCATCATCTTCTCCTGTCCAACTGAGAGGAGTGCTGCTAGTGCTTTACAAAGCAGCTCAGTGCGTCGAGGCAGTGGGGGAGGCTCTGCCCAAAGAGGGAGCAGAAGCAGTGCCTCTGCCCAAGGCAAGCCCAGTATGGCACAACTCTGGCACACTTTTGTGTGCCCGCCCCAAATGTCTACACCATCACCGGCGGCTCCAGTCAGCAGGAGGCAACGGTTCCGTCAGATGGTGACAGACTACATGGCTTGCCCTCTTACTGTACTCCCAGACGGCTCTTCCCCGTTCAAGTTTTGGGTCTCTAAGCTGGATACATGGCCAGAGCTAAGCCAGTATGCATTGGAGGTGCTGGCTTGCCCTGCGGCTAGTGTCTTATCGGAACGTGTCTTTAGTGCCGCAGGTGGTGTACTAACAGACCGTCGCATGCGACTATCCTCCGATAACGTTGACCGGCTTACTTTCCTGAAAATGAACCAGGCCTGGATCTCGCAGGAATTTGCCACTCCTCTGCCTGATTAAGTAATTGGGTGTCATCCAGGTCTCCTGCTGTGTTCATCTTTCTACCACCTGAACTGCTATTCCTGGGCTCCAACACCGCCAGTTGCGGCTCAGAAGTGCAGGCTGCACAGTAAAAACATACGACCCAGTGTTATTGGGTTTCAGTAACGTCAGCTGATCCCCAGCTGTGTAGCCGGCAATGTGTCCTGCGACCGCCACGCTGGCACAACAACCTAAATGTAAGGGAACCTGTCCCCCCCCCCCCCGTCGTTTGTTACTGAAAGAGCCATCTTGTGCAGCAGTAATGCTGCACAAGGAAAAGGTAGCTCTTTTTTTTTAGCTCTTTGCACACGCAGAACTTAACACTTATAAAATGTGTTCACTGATACCGTTATACCGTCCCGGAGCTGGGACTTTCCTTCGTAATGTGACGCAGCACAGCCGTCATTCCTACCCCCTTGGTGCCATGCGCTGCCTCCTCAGCGTTGTTTTAAGCTGTCACGGAGCCTGCGCTGTTCTGTTATCCCTTGGGCATGCCCTATTTGCGCTGCCTGTCTTCTGACATAATTTGGTGTCAGGCTGGCTGCGCCTGTGCGGCCGCGGTGCCCGAGATCCCGCCTCGCAGTGTCTTCTGATTGAGTCACACTGCGGGCCTGGGATCCATGGGCATGCGCAGTGCATATCTTCCCCTCGGGCTCTCGCTCATTTCCCTCCGCCTTCTTTAGACTGTGCGCCGTCAGCTGATCCCTAGCATGCCACGGCCGTGACACCGCACAGTCTGAAGAAGAGGGAAGGAGGGGAGTGAGAGTCGAGGTTATGCACTGTGCATGCCCATGGTTCCAAGGCCCGCAGTGGGATTACGTTAGATGAGACTGCGAGGTGGGATCTGGAGCAGCGTGGACGCACAGGCACTGACAGCCTGACACCAAATTATGTCAGAAGACAGGCAGCGCTAATTGGGCATGGCCAAGGGCTAACAGAACAGCGCAGGCTCCGTGGCAGCTTAAAACAACGCTGAGGAGGCAGCGCACGGCATCAAGGGGATAGGAATGACAGCTGTGCTGTGTCCCATTACGAAGGAAATTCGCACCTCCGGAACGGTTTAACGGTATAAAGGGACACATTTTTAGTGTTTACTTCGGTGTTTGCAAGGAGCATAATTAAAAGAGCAACCTTTTCCTTTTGCATCCTTAGTGCTGCACAACATGGCTCTTTCAGCTACAAACGTCTTGGGGGGGGGGTTAAAGGTTTCCTTTCAACTTGCTCCAATCAGGCTTCGGCCTACACTCTGTTCCTCTGCTCCTCCTGCTGTCCCTGGGCTCTAACACCGCCAGTTGGTGCCTGGAAGTGCTGTGTGCACAGTCAACAGTCGCTCCTCTGTTATTGGGGTTCAGTAACGTCAGCTGATCCCCAGCTGTGTGTGCGGCAATACCTCCAATCTGCTCCTCCTGCTGTCCCTGGGCTCTAACACCGCCAGTTGGTGCCTGGAAGTGCTGTGTGCACAGTCAACAGTCGCTCCTCTGTTATTGGGGTTCAGTAACGTCAGCTGATCCCCAGCTGTGTGTGCGGCAATACCTCCAATCTGCTCCTCCTGCTGTCCCTGGGCTCTAACACCGCCAGTTGGTGCCTGGAAGTGCTGTGTGCACAGTCAACAGTCGCTCCTCTGTTATTGGGGTTCAGTAACGTCAGCTGATCCCCAGCTGTGTATCCGGCAACGTGTCATGCGACCGCCACGCTGGCACAACTAAAATGTAAGGGGACCTGTCCCCCCCCCCCCCCCTAGGCGTTTGTTACTGAAAGAGCCACCATGTGCAGCACTAATACTGCACAAGGGAAAGGTCGCTCTTGAAATTATGCTCCTTGCAAACGCTGAACTACACACTCATGTAATGTGTCCCCTCACACCGTCCAACCGTCCTGGAGGTGGGACTTTCCTTTGTAATGTGACGCAGCACAGCCGTCATTGCTACCCCCTTGGCACCGTGCGCTGCCTCCTTAGCGTTGTTTGATTCCGTCATGGACCCTGCGCTGTTATGTTATCCCTTGGCCATGCACAGTTTGCGCTGCCCGTCCTCTGACATCATTTGTTGTCGTCCTGGCTGCGCCTGTGCGTCCACGCTGCCCGAAATCACACCTCGCAGTGTCGTCTAATGTGATCCCACAGTGGGCCTGGTATCCATGGCCATGCGCAGTGCATATACTAGCCTCTCACTCCCCTTCTTCACGCTTCTTCAGACTAGGCGGCGTCAGCTGATCCCTAATAGCATGCCACGGCCGTGACGCCGCACAGTCTGAAGAAGCAGGAAGGAGGTGAGTGAGAGGCGATGATATGCACTGCGCATGCCCATGGATCCCTGGCCCGCAGTGGGACTACATTAGATGACACTGCAAGGTTGGATCTCGGGCAGCTTGGACGCACAGGCACTGCCAGCCTGACACCTACATGATGTCAGAAGACGGGCACCGCTAACTGTGCATGGCCAAGGGATAACATTACAGTGCGGGCTCCGTGACAGAACCAAACAACGTTGAGGAGGTGGTGCCCGGCACCAAGGGGGTTGGAATGACGGCTGTGCTGTGTCACATTACAAAGGAAAGTCCCACTTCCGGGATGGTTTGACGGTGTGAGGGGACACATTATATGAGTGTGTACTTCAGCGTTTGCAAGGAGCATAATTTTCGGAGCCACCATTTTCCATGTGCAGTATTACTGCTGTACAAGATGGCTCTTTCAGCAACAAATGCCTGGGGGGGGGGGTTAAAGGTTCCCTTTCAACTTGCTCCACTGCAGGCTTCGGCCTACACTCTGCTCCTCTTTGATTCCCTGGGTTTCAACACTGTCAGTTGCCACCTGGAAGTGTTGTCTACACAGAAAAAAACACTAGGTGATGTGTCAGTGGGGTTCAGCACCGCCAGCTGTTCCCCTGCTGTGTAGTCGGCAACGTGTCCAGCACAAGCCACGCTGGCACAACAGAACAAAAGCTGCCACCAGTGCAGGCTTCGGCCTACACTCTGCTCCTCTCCTCCTCCTGCTGACCCTGGGCTCAAACACCGCTAGTTTTTGCCCGGAAGTGCTAGCTGCACAGAGAAAAACACCAGCCAATGTGTTAGTGGGGTTCAGCAACGCCAGCTGTTCCCCTGCTGTGTAGCCGGCAACGTGACCTGCAAACGCCATGCAGGCACAGGAACTGAAATTAAAAGGGAACCTGGCCCCACCCCCCCAGGTGTTTCTATGTATAACAGCCACCAAGTACAGCAGTACTGCTGCATTTGTACAAGGTGGCTGACTTTTTCTCCTTGCCCACGTGGAACTCAACACGTACAAAATGTGTCTCATTGAGACCATTCCACTGTCCCTGAGGTGTGACTTTCCTTTGTAATGATACGCAGCACCCCCCTTGGTAGCGTTTCCCGTCTTTTGTCATCATGGTTAGCTGGCTGCGCCTGTGCATCCGCCCTGCTAGAAACAACGCCCCTCGTTGTCATATTTATTTTGTCAGCGAGGGTGTGGTTTATGGGCACGAGCAGTGCATATGTTCGCCTGTCTTAACTCATCTCCTTCCGCCTTCTTCAGACTGTGCGGCCTCCTGGCCGTGGTAGGCGATAAGGGATCAGCTGAGGCCGCCCAGTCTGGAGCAGGTGTAAGGACATGTGTAAGCGGCAAACCTATTTACTGCACAAGGCCACGAATCCCAGCCACGCAGTGTGATTTTTTGAAAACACACTGTGGGTCTGGGATTCATGTCCATCGCTAACCGCAACGGCCGACATGAAATGAGGTCAGAAGACAGGAAGCGCTCACAGCGCATGGCCAAGGGATCACAATAGCGCAGACTCCTGTACAGCAAATAACAACGCTCAGGAATCTGCGCCCAGTACCTAGGTGCAAATTTTGACACCTGTGCTGCGTCTCGTTAAAAAGACAAGTCACGCCTCCACTACTGTTTGACAGTATAATGGGCTAAATAGTGTACGTGTTTTAGTCAGCGTGTGCAAGGAGCAAAACAAATAGAGCAACCTTTTACTTGTGCAGCATTAATGCTGCACAAGGTGTGGCTCTTGTACCTTGCAACACCTGAGGGGGGGGGTTAAAGGTAACCTTTGAAATTGGTTCAACTAGGCTTCAGCCTACACTCTGCTCCTCTCCTCCTCCTGCTGACCCTGGGCTCAAACACCGCTAGTTTTTGCCCGGAAATGCTAGCTGCACAGAGAAAAACACCAGCCAATGTGTTAGTGGGGTTCAGCACCGCCAGCTGTTCCCCTGCTGTGTAGTCGGCAACGTGTCCAGCACAAGCCACGCTGGCACAACCGACCAAAAGCTGCCACCAGTGCAGGCTTCGGCCTACACTTTGGTCCTCTCCTCCTCCTGCTGACCCTGGGCTCAAACAACGCCAGTTTCTGCCCGGACATGCTAGCTGCACAGAGAAAAACACCAGCCAATGTGTTAGTGGGGTTCAGCACCGCCTGCTGTTCCCCCGCTGTGTAGCCGGCATCGTGTCCAGCACAAGCCACGCTGGCACAACCGACCAAAAGCTGCCACCAGTGCAGGCTTCGGCCTACACTTTGCTCCTCTCCTCCTCCTCCTGCTGACCCTGGGCTCTAACACCGCTAGTTTTTGCCCGGACATGCAATCTGCACAGAGAAAAACACCAGTCAATGTGTCAGTGGGGTTCAGCAACGCCAGTTGTTCCCCTGCTGTGTAGCTTGCAACGTGACCTGCAAACGCCACGCAGGCACATGAACTGAAATTGAAGGGAGCCTGCCCCCCACCCACAGGTGTTTCTATGTATATCAGCCACCTTGTACAGCAGTACTGCTGCATTTGTACGAGGTGGCTGACTTTTTCTCCTTGCCCACGTGGAACTCAACACGTACAAAATGTGTCTCATTAGAGACCATTACAATGTCCCTGAGGTGTGACTTTCCTTTGTAATGACACGCAGCACCACCCTTGTTAGCGCTGCCCGTCTTTTGACATCATTGGTTAGCTGGCTGCGCCTGTGCATCTCCCCTGCTCGAAACAACGGCCCTCGGTGTCTTATTTTTTTGGACAGCGAGGGTGTGATTGATGGGCATGTGCAGTGCATATGTTTGCCTGTGTTCACTCATCTCCTTCCGCCTTCTTCAGACTGGGTGTCCTCATGGCCGCGGCAGGCGATAAGGGATCAGATGAGGCCGCCCAGTCTGAAGCAGGTGTAAGGACATGTGTGAGCGGCAAACATATTTAGTGCACCAGGGCACGAATCCCAGCACCGCAGTGTGATTTTTTAAAAACACACTGTGGGTCTGGGATTCATGTCCATCGCTAACCGCAACGGCCGACATGAAATGAGGTCAGAAGACAGGAAGCGCTCACAGCGCATGGCCAAGGGATCACAATAGCGCAGACTCCTGTACAGCAAATAACAACGCTCAGGAATCTGCGCCCAGTACCTAGGTGCAAATTTTGACACCTGTGCTGCGTCTCGTTAAAAAGACAAGTCACGCCTCCACTACTGTTTGACAGTATAATGGGCTAAATAGTGTACGTGTTTAATTCAGCGTGTGCAAAGAGCAAAATTAAATAGAGCAACCTTTGACTTGTGCATCATTAATGCTGTTCAAGGTGTGGCTCTTGTACCTTGCAACACCTGAGGGGGGGGTTAAAGGTAACCTTTGAAATTGGTTCAACTAGGCTTCGGCCTACACTCTGCTCCTCTCCTCCTCCTGCTGACCCTGGGCTCAAACACCGCTAGTTTTTGCCCGGAAATGCTAGCTGCACAGAGAAAAACACCAGCCAATGTGTTAGTGGGGTTCAGCACCGCCAGCTGTTCCCCTGCTGTGTAGTCGGCAACGTGTCCAGCACAAGCCACGCTGGCACAACAGAACAAAAGCTGCCACCAGTGCAGGCTTCGGCCTACACTTTGCTCCTCTCCTCCTCCTGCTGACCCTGGGCTCAAACAACGCCAGTTTCTGCCCGGACATGCTAGCTGCACAGAGAAAAACACCAGCCAATGTGTTAGTGGGGTTCAGCACCGCCTGCTGTTCCCCCGCTGTGTAGCCGGCATCGTGTCCAGCACAAGCCACGCTGGCACAACCGACCAAAAGCTGCCACCAGTGCAGGCTTCGGCCTACACTTTGCTCCTCTCCTCCTCCTCCTGCTGACCCTGGGCTCTAACACCGCTAGTTTTTGCCCGGACATGCAATCTGCACAGAGAAAAACACCAGTCAATGTGTCAGTGGGGTTCAGCAACGCCAGCTGTTCCCCTGCTGTGTAGCTTGCAACGTGACCTGCAAACGCCACGCAGGCACATGAACTGAAATTGAAGGGAGCCTGCCCCCCACCCACAGGTGTTTCTATGTATATCAGCCACCTTGTACAGCAGTACTGCTGCATTTGTACGAGGTGGCTGACTTTTTCTCCTTGCCCACGTGGAACTCAACACGTACAAAATGTGTCTCATTAGAGACCATTACAATGTCCCTGAGGTGTGACTTTCCTTTGTAATGACACGCAGCACCACCCTTGTTAGCGCTGCCCGTCTTTTGACATCATTGGTTAGCTGGCTGCGCCTGTGCATCTCCCCTGCTCGAAACAACGGCCCTCGGTGTCTTATTTTTTTGGACAGCGAGGGTGTGATTGATGGGCATGTGCAGTGCATATGTTTGCCTGTGTTCACTCATCTCCTTCCGCCTTCTTCAGACTGGGTGTCCTCATGGCCGCGGCAGGCGATAAGGGATCAGATGAGGCCGCCCAGTCTGAAGCAGGTGTAAGGACATGTGTGAGCGGCAAACATATTTAGTGCACCAGGGCACGAATCCCAGCACCGCAGTGTGATTTTTTAAAAACACACTGTGGGTCTGGGATTCATGTCCATCGCTAACCGCAACGGCCGACATGAAATGAGGTCAGAAGACAGGAAGCGCTCACAGCGCATGGCCAAGGGATCACAATAGCGCAGACTCCTGTACAGCAAATAACAACGCTCAGGAATCTGCGCCCAGTACCTAGGTGCAAATTTTGACACCTGTGCTGCGTCTCGTTAAAAAGACAAGTCACGCCTCCACTACTGTTTGACAGTATAATGGGCTAAATAGTGTACGTGTTTAATTCAGCGTGTGCAAGGAGCAAAATTAAATAGAGCAACCTTTGACTTGTGCATCATTAATGCTGTTCAAGGTGTGGCTCTTGTACCTTGCAACACCTGAGGGGGGGGTTAAAGGTAACCTTTGAAATTGGTTCAACTAGGCTTCGGCCTACACTCTGCTCCTCTACTCCTCCTGCTGACCCTGGGCTCAAACACCGCTAGTTTTTGCCCGGAAATGCTAGCTGCACAGAGAAAAACACCAGCCAATGTGTTAGTGGGGTTCAGCACCGCCAGCTGTTCCCCTGCTGTGTAGTCGGCAACGTGTCCAGCACAAGCCACGCTGGCACAACAGAACAAAAGCTGCCACCAGTGCAGGCTTCGGCCTACACTTTGCTCCTCTCCTCCTCCTGCTGACCCTGGGCTCAAACAACGCCAGTTTCTGCCCGGACATGCTAGCTGCACAGAGAAAAACACCAGCCAATGTGTTAGTGTGGTTCAGCACCGCCAGCTGTTCCCCCGCTGTGTAGCCGGCATCGTGTCCAGCACAAGCCACGCTGGCACAACCGACCAAAAGCTGCCACCAGTGCAGGCTTCGGCCTACACTTTGCTCCTCTCCTCCTCCTCCTGCTGACCCTGGGCTCTAACACCGCTAGTTTTTGCCCGGACATGCAATCTGCACAGAGAAAAACACCAGTCAATGTGTCAGTGGGGTTCAGCAACGCCAGCTGTTCCCCTGCTGTGTAGCTTGCAACGTGACCTGCAAACGCCACGCAGGCACATGAACTGAAATTGAAGGGAGCCTGCCCCCCACCCCCCCAGGTGTTTCTATGTATAACAGCCACCTTGTACAGCAGTACTGCTGCATTTGGACAAGGTGGCTGACTTTTTCTCCTTGCACACGTGGAACTCAACAAGTACAAAATGTGTCTCATTACAGACCATTACAATGTCCCTGAGGTGTGACTTTCCTTTTTAATGACACGCAGCACCCCCATTGTTAGCGCTGCCCGTCTCCTGACATCATTGGTTGGCTGGCTGTGCCTGTGCGTCCCCCCTGCCCGACACAACGCCCCCCGTTGTCTCATATATTTTGACTGCGAGGGTGTGATTGATGGGCACGAGCAGTGCATATGTTCCCCTGTTTTCACTCCCCTCCTTCCGCCTTCTTCTGACTGTGCGGCCTCATGGCCGCGGCATGCGATAAGGGATCAGCTGAGGCCGCCCAGTCTGAAGCAGGTGTAAGGACATGTGTGAGCGGCGAACATATTTACTGCACAAGGCCACGAATCCCAGCACCGCAGTGTGACTTTAGGAAAAGCCACTGTGGGTCTGGGATTTATGGCCATCGTTAACCGCACCGGCCAACATGAAATGAGGTCATGAGACGGCCTGCACTAACAGGGTATTGCCAAGGGATAACACAAGAGCGCAGTTTCCTGTACTGCAAATAACAACGGTAAGGAATCTGCGCACAGCACCTAGGTGTAAATTTGTACACCTGTGCTGCGTCTCCTTAAAAAGACTAGTAGTCACGCCTCCACTACTGTTTGACAGTATAATGGGCTAAATAGTGTACGTGTTTAATTCAGCGTGTGCAAGGAGCAAAATTAAATAGAGCAACCTTTGACTTGTGCATCATTAATGCTGTTCAAGGTGTGGCTCTTGTACCTTGCAACACCTGAGGGGGGGGTTAAAGGTAACCTTTGAAATTGGTTCAACTAGGCTTTGGCCAACACTCTGCTCCTCTACTCCTCCTGCTGACCCTGGGCTCAAACACCGCTAGTTTTTGCCCGGAAATGCTAGCTGCACAGAGAAAAACACCAGCCAATGTGTTAGTGGGGTTCAGCACCGCCAGCTGTTCCCCTGCTGTGTAGTCGGCAACGTGTCCAGCACAAGCCACGCTGGCACAACAGAACAAAAGCTGCCACCAGTGCAGGCTTCGGCCTACACTTTGCTCCTCTCCTCCTCCTGCTGACCCTGGGCTCAAACAACGCCAGTTTCTGCCCGGACATGCTAGCTGCACAGAGAAAAACACCAGCCAATGTGTTAGTGGGGTTCAGCACCGCCAGCTGTTCCCCTGCTGTGCAGCTTGCAACGTGACCTGCAAACGCCACGCAGGCACATGAACTGAAATTGAAGGGAGCCTGCCCCCCACCCACAGGTGTTTCTATGTATATCAGCCACCTTGTACAGCAGTACTGCTGCATTTGTACGAGGTGGCTGACTTTTTCTCCTTGCCCACGTGGAACTCAACACGTAAAAAATGTGTCTCATTAGAGACCATTACAATGTCCCTGAGGTGTGACTTTCCTTTGTAATGACACGCAGCACCCCCATTGTTAGCGCTGCCCGTCTCCTGACATCATTGGTTGGCTGGCTGTGCCTGTGCGTCCCCCCTGCCCGACACAACGCCCCCCGTTGTCTCATATATTTTGACTGCGAGGGTGTGATTGATGGGCACGAGCAGTGCATATGTTCCCCTGTTTTCACTCCCCTCCTTCCGCCTTCTTCTGACTGTGCGGCCTCATGGCCGCGGCATGCGATAAGGGATCAGCTGAGGCCGCCCAGTCTGAAGCAGGTGTAAGGACATGTGTGAGCGGCGAACATATTTACTGCACAAGGCCACGAATCCCAGCACCGCAGTGTGACTTTAGGAAAAGCCACTGTGGGTCTGGGATTTATGGCCATCGTTAACCGCACCGGCCAACATGAAATGAGGTCATGAGACGGCCTGCACTAACAGGGTATTGCCAAGGGATAACACAAGAGCGCAGACTCCTGTACAGCAAATAACAACGCTCAGGAATCTGCGCCCAGTACCTAGGTGCAAGTTTTGACACCTGTGCTGCGTCTCGTTAAAAAGACAAGTCACGCCTCCACAACTGTTTGACAGTATAATGGGCTAAATAGTGTACGTGTTTAATTCAGCGTGTGCAAGGAGCAAAATTAAATAGAGCAACCTTTGACTTGTGCATCATTAATGCTGTTCAAGGTGTGGCTCTTGTACCTTGCAACACCTGAGGGGGGGGTTAAAGGTAACCTTTGAAATTGGTTCAACTAGGCTTCGGCCTACACTCTGCTCCTCTACTCCTCCTGCTGACCCTGGGCTCAAACACCGCTAGTTTTTGCCCGGAAATGCTAGCTGCACAGAGAAAAACACCAGCCAATGTGTTAGTGGGGTTCAGCACCGCCAGCTGTTCCCCTGCTGTGTAGTCGGCAACGTGTCCAGCACAAGCCACGCTGGCACAACAGAACAAAAGCTGCCACCAGTGCAGGCTTCGGCCTACACTTTGCTCCTCTCCTCCTCCTGCTGACCCTGGGCTCAAACAACGCCAGTTTCTGCCCGGACATGCTAGCTGCACAGAGAAAAACACCAGCCAATGTGTTAGTGTGGTTCAGCACCGCCAGCTGTTCCCCCGCTGTGTAGCCGGCATCGTGTCCAGCACAAGCCACGCTGGCACAACCGACCAAAAGCTGCCACCAGTGCAGGCTTCGGCCTACACTTTGCTCCTCTCCTCCTCCTCCTGCTGACCCTGGGCTCTAACACCGCTAGTTTTTGCCCGGACATGCAATCTGCACAGAGAAAAACACCAGTCAATGTGTCAGTGGGGTTCAGCAACGCCAGCTGTTCCCCTGCTGTGTAGCTTGCAACGTGACCTGCAAACGCCACGCAGGCACATGAACTGAAATTGAAGGGAGCCTGCCCCCCACCCCCCCAGGTGTTTCTATGTATAACAGCCACCTTGTACAGCAGTACTGCTGCATTTGTACAAGGTGGCTGACGTTTTCTCCTTGCCCACGTGGAACTCAACACGTACAAAATGTGTCTCTTTGAGACCATTCCACTGTCCCTGAGGTGTGACTTTCCTTTCTAATGATACGCAGCACCCCCCTTGGTAGCGCTTCCCGTCTTCTGACATCATTGGTTGGCTACTTGCGCCTGTTCGTCCGCCCTGCCTGAATAAAATGCTCCTCGTTGTCTTAATTATTTTGACTGCGAGGGTGTGATTGATGGGCACGAGCAGTGCATATCTTCGCCTGTCTTAACTCATCTCCTTCCGCCTTCTTCAGACTGTGCAGCCTCATGGCCGCGGCATGCGAGAAGGGATCAGCAGAGGCCGCCCAGTCTGAAGCAGGTGTAAGGACGTGTGTGAGCGGCCAAAATATTTACTGCTCAAGGCCACGAATCCCAGCACCGCAGTGTGACTTTAGGAAAAGCCACTGTGGGTCTGGGATTTATGGCCATCGTTAACCGCAACGGCCAACATGAAATGAGGTCATAAGATGGGCAGCGCTAACAGGGCATTGCCAAGGGATAACACAAGAGCGCAGACTCCTGTACAGCAAATAACAACGCTCAGGAAGCTGCGCCAAGCACCAAGGCGTTATTTTGGACACCTGTGCTGCGTCTCATCAAAAAACCAAGTCACGCATCCACTACAGTTTTACTGTAGAATGGGGTAAATTGTGTATGTCTTTCATTCAGCGTGTGCAAGTAGACAAATTAATAGAGCAACCTTTCACTTGTGCAGCATTAATACTGCACAAGGTGTGTCTCTTGTACTTTGTAACACCTGAGGGGGGGGTTAAAGGTTTCCTTTGAAATTGGTTCAACTAGGCTTCGGCCTACACTCTGCTCCTCTCCTCCTCCTCCTGCTTCAACACGGGCTCTAACATCGCAAGTTTTTGCCCGCAAGTGCTAGCTGCACAGATAAAAACACACGCCATTGTGTTAGTGGGGTTCAGCAACGCCAGCTGTTCCCCCAGTGTGTAGCCGGCAAAGTGTCCTGCAAACGCAACGCAGACACAAAGCTGCCTCCAGTGCAGGCTTCGGCCTACACTCATCTCCCCCTGCTTACCCTTTGCTCCAACACCGCTAGTTGGGGCTCTAGGAAGACAATCTTTAATAGGCAAGGCAACGCATCCGGGTTCCAGCACCGCCAGCTGGTTCTCGGCAGTGTTCTTGTCACAGGTACTCCCTCGTGCCAAGCCTGGTTTCAGCACCGTCAGCTGTTTCCGGGTTGTGTCAACTTCACTGAGACGCCTATGCTTGCCCCGTCGTGGGGCGGTCGAGTTAGCCAACTCCAGGGTGCCTCCAGTTTAGGAGCTTCCTATGTGGGCTGCGTGAACTGGTAGTCAAGGCTGGTTCTGTAGTGCCAGTAGGCCCAGCTCCCCCTGTAGGACTGTTGGGGTTCGGTAACTGCGGCTGCCTCGCGGCCTAGCTGTTCTCTCCTCTCCTGTGGGCCTTGGGGTCCACCACCTGGTTCCAGCACCGTCAGCTGGTTCCGGGCCGAGCCTTTGGCTAAGGTGCCTCCTCCTGGGTATCCGAGTTCCGCCAACGCCAGGCGGTCCTTGGTAGTGCTTTTAAGCGCGGGCACCTACAGCTTAGTAACCGGGTTCCAGCACCGTCAGCTGGTCCTCGGTCGTGCCATTGGCTCTTGCACACTGGGGCAACGCATCCGGGTTCCAGCACCGCCAGCTGGTTCTCGGCAGTGTTCTTGTCACAGGTACTCCCTCGTGCCAAGCCTGGTTTCAGCACCGTCAGCTGTTTCCGGGTTGTGTCAACTTCACTGAGACGCCTATGCTTGCCCCGTCGTGGGGCGGTCGAGTTAGCCAACTCCAGGGTGCCTCCAGTTTAGGAGCTTCCTATGTGGGCTGCGTGAACTGGTAGTCAAGGCTGGTTCTGTAGTGCCAGTAGGCCCAGCTCCCCCTGTAGGACTGTTGGGGTTCGGTAACTGCGGCTGCCTCGCGGCCTAGCTGTTCTCTCCTCTCCTGTGGGCCTTGGGGTCCACCACCTGGTTCCAGCACCGTCAGCTGGTTCCGGGCCGAGCCTTTGGCTTAGGTGCCTCCTCCTGGGTATCCGAGTTCCGCCAACGCCAGGCGGTCCTTGGTAGTGCTTTTAAGCGCGGGCACCTACAGCTTAGTAACCGGGTTCCAGCACCGTCAGCTGGTCCTCGGTCGTGCCATTGGCTCTTGCACACTGGGGCAACGCATCCGGGTTCCAGCACCGCCAGCTGGTTCTCGGCAGTGTTCTTGTCACAGGTACTCCCTCGTGCCAAGCCTGGTTTCAGCACCGTCAGCTGTTTCCGGGTTGTGTCAACTTCACTGAGACGCCTATGCTTGCCCCGTCGTGGGGCGGTCGAGTTAGCCAACTCCAGGGTGCCTCCAGTTTAGGAGCTTCCTATGTGGGCTGCGTGAACTGGTAGTCAAGGCTGGTTCTGTAGTGCCAGTAGGCCCAGCTCCCCCTGTAGGACTGTTGGGGTTCGGTAACTGCGGCTGCCTCGCGGCCTAGCTGTTCTCTCCTCTCCTGTGGGCCTTGGGGTCCACCACCTGGTTCCAGCACCGTCAGCTGGTTCCGGGCCGAGCCTTTGGCTTAGGTGCCTCCTCCTGGGTATCCGAGTTCCGCCAACGCCAGGCGGTCCTTGGTAGTGCTTTTAAGCGCGGGCACCTACAGCTTAGTAACCGGGTTCCAGCACCGTCAGCTGGTCCTCGGTCGTGCCATTGGCTCTTGCACACTGGGGCAACGCATCCGGGTTCCAGCACCGCCAGCTGGTTCTCGGCAGTGTTCTTGTCACAGGTACTCCCTCGTGCCAAGCCTGGTTTCAGCACCGTCAGCTGTTTCCGGGTTGTGTCAACTTCACTGAGACGCCTATGCTTGCCCCGTCGTGGGGCGGTCGAGTTAGCCAACTCCAGGGTGCCTCCAGTTTAGGAGCTTCCTATGTGGGCTGCGTGAACTGGTAGTCAAGGCTGGTTCTGTAGTGCCAGTAGGCCCAGCTCCCCCTGTAGGACTGTTGGGGTTCGGTAACTGCGGCTGCCTCGCGGCCTAGCTGTTCTCTCCTCTCCTGTGGGCCTTCGGGTCCACCACCTGGTTCCAGCACCGTCAGCTGGTTCCGGGCCGAGCCTTTGGCTTAGGTGCCTCCTCCTGGGTATCCGAGTTCCGCCAACGCCAGGCGGTCCTTGGTAGTGCTTTTAAGCGCGGGCACCTACAGCTTAGTAACCGGGTTCCAGCACCGTCAGCTGGTCCTCGGTCGTGCCATTGGCTCTTGCACACTGGGGCAACGCATCCGGGTTCCAGCACCGCCAGCTGGTTCTCGGCAGTGTTCTTGTCACAGGTACTCCCTCGTGCCAAGCCTGGTTTCAGCACCGTCAGCTGTTTCCGGGTTGTGTCAACTTCACTGAGACGCCTATGCTTGCCCCGTCGTGGGGCGGTCGAGTTAGCCAACTCCAGGGTGCCTCCAGTTTAGGAGCTTCCTATGTGGGCTGCGTGAACTGGTAGTCAAGGCTGGTTCTGTAGTGCCAGTAGGCCCAGCTCCCCCTGTAGGACTGTTGGGGTTCGGTAACTGCGGCTGCCTCGCGGCCTAGCTGTTCTCTCCTCTCCTGTGGGCCTTCGGGTCCACCACCTGGTTCCAGCACCGTCAGCTGGTTCCGGGCCGAGCCTTTGGCTTAGGTGCCTCCTCCTGGGTATCCGAGTTCCGCCAACGCCAGGCGGTCCTTGGTAGTGCTTTTAAGCGCGGGCACCTACAGCTTAGTAACCGGGTTCCAGCACCGTCAGCTGGTCCTCGGTCGTGCCATTGGCTCTTGCACACTGGGGCAACGCATCCGGGTTCCAGCACCGCCAGCTGGTTCTCGGCAGTGTTCTTGTCACAGGTACTCCCTCGTGCCAAGCCTGGTTTCAGCACCGTCAGCTGTTTCCGGGTTGTGTCAACTTCACTGAGACGCCTATGCTTGCCCCGTCGTGGGGCGGTCGAGTTAGCCAACTCCAGGGTGCCTCCAGTTTAGGAGCTTCCTATGTGGGCTGCGTGAACTGGTAGTCAAGGCTGGTTCTGTAGTGCCAGTAGGCCCAGCTCCCCCTGTAGGACTGTTGGGGTTCGGTAACTGCGGCTGCCTCGCGGCCTAGCTGTTCTCTCCTCTCCTGTGGGCCTTCGGGTCCACCACCTGGTTCCAGCACCGTCAGCTGGTTCCGGGCCGAGCCTTTGGCTTAGGTGCCTCCTCCTGGGTATCCGAGTTCCGCCAACGCCAGGCGGTCCTTGGTAGTGCTTTTAAGCGCGGGCACCTACAGCTTAGTAACCGGGTTCCAGCACCGTCAGCTGGTCCTCGGTCGTGCCATTGGCTCTTGCACACTGGGGCAACGCATCCGGGTTCCAGCACCGCCAGCTGGTTCTCGGCAGTGTTCTTGTCACAGGTACTCCCTCGTGCCAAGCCTGGTTTCAGCACCGTCAGCTGTTTCCGGGTTGTGTCAACTTCACTGAGACGCCTATGCTTGCCCCGTCGTGGGGCGGTCGAGTTAGCCAACTCCAGGGTGCCTCCAGTTTAGGAGCTTCCTATGTGGGCTGCGTGAACTGGTAGTCAAGGCTGGTTCTGTAGTGCCAGTAGGCCCAGCTCCCCCTGTAGGACTGTTGGGGTTCGGTAACTGCGGCTGCCTCGCGGCCTAGCTGTTCTCTCCTCTCCTGTGGGCCTTCGGGTCCACCACCTGGTTCCAGCACCGTCAGCTGGTTCCGGGCCGAGCCTTTGGCTAAGGTGCCTCCTCCTGGGTATCCGAGTTCCGCCAACGCCAGGCGGTCCTTGGTAGTGCTTTTAAGCGCGGGCACCTACAGCTTAGTAACCGGGTTCCAGCACCGTCAGCTGGTCCTCGGTCGTGCCATTGGCTCTTGCACACTGGGGCAACGCATCCGGGTTCCAGCACCGCCAGCTGGTTCTCGGCAGTGTTCTTGTCACAGGTACTCCCTCGTGCCAAGCCTGGTTTCAGCACCGTCAGCTGTTTCCGGGTTGTGTCAACTTCACTGAGACGCCTATGCTTGCCCCGTCGTGGGGCGGTCGAGTTAGCCAACTCCAGGGTGCCTCCAGTTTAGGAGCTTCCTATGTGGGCTGCGTGAACTGGTAGTCAAGGCTGGTTCTGTAGTGCCAGTAGGCCCAGCTCCCCCTGTAGGACTGTTGGGGTTCGGTAACTGCGGCTGCCTCGCGGCCTAGCTGTTCTCTCCTCTCCTGTGGGCCTTGGGGTCCACCACCTGGTTCCAGCACCGTCAGCTGGTTCCGGGCCGAGCCTTTGGCTAAGGTGCCTCCTCCTGGGTATCCGAGTTCCGCCAACGCCAGGCGGTCCTTGGTAGTGCTTTTAAGCGCGGTCACCTACAGCTTAGTAACCGGGTTCCAGCACCGTCAGCTGGTCCTCGGTCGTGCCATTGGCTCTTGCACACTGGGGCAACGCATCCGGGTTCCAGCACCGCCAGCTGGTTCTCGGCAGTGTTCTTGTCACAGGTACTCCCTCGTGCCAAGCCTGGTTTCAGCACCGTCAGCTGTTTCCGGGTTGTGTCAACTTCACTGAGACGCCTATGCTTGCCCCGTCGTGGGGCGGTCGAGTTAGCCAACTCCAGGGTGCCTCCAGTTTAGGAGCTTCCTATGTGGGCTGCGTGAACTGGTAGTCAAGGCTGGTTCTGTAGTGCCAGTAGGCCCAGCTCCCCCTGTAGGACTGTTGGGGTTCGGTAACTGCGGCTGCCTCGCGGCCTAGCTGTTCTCTCCTCTCCTGTGGGCCTTCGGGTCCACCACCTGGTTCCAGCACCGTCAGCTGGTTCCGGGCCGAGCCTTTGGCTTAGGTGCCTCCTCCTGGGTATCCGAGTTCCGCCAACGCCAGGCGGTCCTTGGTAGTGCTTTTAAGCGCGGGCACCTACAGCTTAGTAACCGGGTTCCAGCACCGTCAGCTGGTCCTCGGTCGTGCCATTGGCTCTTGCACACTGGGGCAACGCATCCGGGTTCCAGCACCGCCAGCTGGTTCTCGGCAGTGTTCTTGTCACAGGTACTCCCTCGTGCCAAGCCTGGTTTCAGCACCGTCAGCTGTTTCCGGGTTGTGTCAACTTCACTGAGACGCCTATGCTTGCCCCGTCGTGGGGCGGTCGAGTTAGCCAACTCCAGGGTGCCTCCAGTTTAGGAGCTTCCTATGTGGGCTGCGTGAACTGGTAGTCAAGGCTGGTTCTGTAGTGCCAGTAGGCCCAGCTCCCCCTGTAGGACTGTTGGGGTTCGGTAACTGCGGCTGCCTCGCGGCCTAGCTGTTCTCTCCTCTCCTGTGGGCCTTCGGGTCCACCACCTGGTTCCAGCACCGTCAGCTGGTTCCGGGCCGAGCCTTTGGCTTAGGTGCCTCCTCCTGGGTATCCGAGTTCCGCCAACGCCAGGCGGTCCTTGGTAGTGCTTTTAAGCGCGGGCACCTACAGCTTAGTAACCGGGTTCCAGCACCGTCAGCTGGTCCTCGGTCGTGCCATTGGCTCTTGCACACTGGGGCAACGCATCCGGGTTCCAGCACCGCCAGCTGGTTCTCGGCAGTGTTCTTGTCACAGGTACTCCCTCGTGCCAAGCCTGGTTTCAGCACCGTCAGCTGTTTCCGGGTTGTGTCAACTTCACTGAGACGCCTATGCTTGCCCCGTCGTGGGGCGGTCGAGTTAGCCAACTCCAGGGTGCCTCCAGTTTAGGAGCTTCCTATGTGGGCTGCGTGAACTGGTAGTCAAGGCTGGTTCTGTAGTGCCAGTAGGCCCAGCTCCCCCTGTAGGACTGTTGGGGTTCGGTAACTGCGGCTGCCTCGCGGCCTAGCTGTTCTCTCCTCTCCTGTGGGCCTTCGGGTCCACCACCTGGTTCCAGCACCGTCAGCTGGTTCCGGGCCGAGCCTTTGGCTTAGGTGCCTCCTCCTGGGTATCCGAGTTCCGCCAACGCCAGGCGGTCCTTGGTAGTGCTTTTAAGCGCGGGCACCTACAGCTTAGTAACCGGGTTCCAGCACCGTCAGCTGGTCCTCGGTCGTGCCATTGGCTCTTGCACACTGGGGCAACGCATCCGGGTTCCAGCACCGCCAGCTGGTTCTCGGCAGTGTTCTTGTCACAGGTACTCCCTCGTGCCAAGCCTGGTTTCAGCACCGTCAGCTGTTTCCGGGTTGTGTCAACTTCACTGAGACGCCTATGCTTGCCCCGTCGTGGGGCGGTCGAGTTAGCCAACTCCAGGGTGCCTCCAGTTTAGGAGCTTCCTATGTGGGCTGCGTGAACTGGTAGTCAAGGCTGGTTCTGTAGTGCCAGTAGGCCCAGCTCCCCCTGTAGGACTGTTGGGGTTCGGTAACTGCGGCTGCCTCGCGGCCTAGCTGTTCTCTCCTCTCCTGTGGGCCTTCGGGTCCACCACCTGGTTCCAGCACCGTCAGCTGGTTCCGGGCCGAGCCTTTGGCTTAGGTGCCTCCTCCTGGGTATCCGAGTTCCGCCAACGCCAGGCGGTCCTTGGTAGTGCTTTTAAGCGCGGGCACCTACAGCTTAGTAACCGGGTTCCAGCACCGTCAGCTGGTCCTCGGTCGTGCCATTGGCTCTTGCACACTGGGGCAACGCATCCGGGTTCCAGCACCGCCAGCTGGTTCTCGGCAGTGTTCTTGTCACAGGTACTCCCTCGTGCCAAGCCTGGTTTCAGCACCGTCAGCTGTTTCCGGGTTGTGTCAACTTCACTGAGACGCCTATGCTTGCCCCGTCGTGGGGCGGTCGAGTTAGCCAACTCCAGGGTGCCTCCAGTTTAGGAGCTTCCTATGTGGGCTGCGTGAACTGGTAGTCAAGGCTGGTTCTGTAGTGCCAGTAGGCCCAGCTCCCCCTGTAGGACTGTTGGGGTTCGGTAACTGCGGCTGCCTCGCGGCCTAGCTGTTCTCTCCTCTCCTGTGGGCCTTCGGGTCCACCACCTGGTTCCAGCACCGTCAGCTGGTTCCGGGCCGAGCCTTTGGCTTAGGTGCCTCCTCCTGGGTATCCGAGTTCCGCCAACGCCAGGCGGTCCTTGGTAGTGCTTTTAAGCGCGGGCACCTACAGCTTAGTAACCGGGTTCCAGCACCGTCAGCTGGTCCTCGGTCGTGCCATTGGCTCTTGCACACTGGGGCAACGCATCCGGGTTCCAGCACCGCCAGCTGGTTCTCGGCAGTGTTCTTGTCACAGGTACTCCCTCGTGCCAAGCCTGGTTTCAGCACCGTCAGCTGTTTCCGGGTTGTGTCAACTTCACTGAGACGCCTATGCTTGCCCCGTCGTGGGGCGGTCGAGTTAGCCAACTCCAGGGTGCCTCCAGTTTAGGAGCTTCCTATGTGGGCTGCGTGAACTGGTAGTCAAGGCTGGTTCTGTAGTGCCAGTAGGCCCAGCTCCCCCTGTAGGACTGTTGGGGTTCGGTAACTGCGGCTGCCTCGCGGCCTAGCTGTTCTCTCCTCTCCTGTGGGCCTTGGGGTCCACCACCTGGTTCCAGCACCGTCAGCTGGTTCCGGGCCGAGCCTTTGGCTAAGGTGCCTCCTCCTGGGTATCCGAGTTCCGCCAACGCCAGGCGGTCCTTGGTAGTGCTTTTAAGCGCGGGCACCTACAGCTTAGTAACCGGGTTCCAGCACCGTCAGCTGGTCCTCGGTCGTGCCATTGGCTCTTGCACACTGGGGCAACGCATCCGGGTTCCAGCACCGCCAGCTGGTTCTCGGCAGTGTTCTTGTCACAGGTACTCCCTCGTGCCAAGCCTGGTTTCAGCACCGTCAGCTGTTTCCGGGTTGTGTCAACTTCACTGAGACGCCTATGCTTGCCCCGTCGTGGGGCGGTCGAGTTAGCCAACTCCAGGGTGCCTCCAGTTTAGGAGCTTCCTATGTGGGCTGCGTGAACTGGTAGTCAAGGCTGGTTCTGTAGTGCCAGTAGGCCCAGCTCCCCCTGTAGGACTGTTGGGGTTCGGTAACTGCGGCTGCCTCGCGGCCTAGCTGTTCTCTCCTCTCCTGTGGGCCTTGGGGTCCACCACCTGGTTCCAGCACCGTCAGCTGGTTCCGGGCCGAGCCTTTGGCTAAGGTGCCTCCTCCTGGGTATCCGAGTTCCGCCAACGCCAGGCGGTCCTTGGTAGTGCTTTTAAGCGCGGGCACCTACAGCTTAGTAACCGGGTTCCAGCACCGTCAGCTGGTCCTCGGTCGTGCCATTGGCTCTTGCACACTGGGGCAACGCATCCGGGTTCCAGCACCGCCAGCTGGTTCTCGGCAGTGTTCTTGTCACAGGTACTCCCTCGTGCCAAGCCTGGTTTCAGCACCGTCAGCTGTTTCCGGGTTGTGTCAACTTCACTGAGACGCCTATGCTTGCCCCGTCGTGGGGCGGTCGAGTTAGCCAACTCCAGGGTGCCTCCAGTTTAGGAGCTTCCTATGTGGGCTGCGTGAACTGGTAGTCAAGGCTGGTTCTGTAGTGCCAGTAGGCCCAGCTCCCCCTGTAGGACTGTTGGGGTTCGGTAACTGCGGCTGCCTCGCGGCCTAGCTGTTCTCTCCTCTCCTGTGGGCCTTCGGGTCCACCACCTGGTTCCAGCACCGTCAGCTGGTTCCGGGCCGAGCCTTTGGCTTAGGTGCCTCCTCCTGGGTATCCGAGTTCCGCCAACGCCAGGCGGTCCTTGGTAGTGCTTTTAAGCGCGGGCACCTACAGCTTAGTAACCGGGTTCCAGCACCGTCAGCTGGTCCTCGGTCGTGCCATTGGCTCTTGCACACTGGGGCAACGCATCCGGGTTCCAGCACCGCCAGCTGGTTCTCGGCAGTGTTCTTGTCACAGGTACTCCCTCGTGCCAAGCCTGGTTTCAGCACCGTCAGCTGTTTCCGGGTTGTGTCAACTTCACTGAGACGCCTATGCTTGCCCCGTCGTGGGGCGGTCGAGTTAGCCAACTCCAGGGTGCCTCCAGTTTAGGAGCTTCCTATGTGGGCTGCGTGAACTGGTAGTCAAGGCTGGTTCTGTAGTGCCAGTAGGCCCAGCTCCCCCTGTAGGACTGTTGGGGTTCGGTAACTGCGGCTGCCTCGCGGCCTAGCTGTTCTCTCCTCTCCTGTGGGCCTTCGGGTCCACCACCTGGTTCCAGCACCGTCAGCTGGTTCTCGGCAGTGTCTTTTGCTCTTGTACCTTCTGCTCCCCATCCTGGTTCCAGTACCGTCAGCTGGTTCCGGGCAGAGCCTTTGGCTTAGGTGCCTCCTTCTGGGTATCCAAGTTCCACCAATGTCAGGTGGTCCTTGGTAGTGCTTTCAGGCACGGGTACCTCCTGCTTAGTAACCGGGTTCCAGTAACGTCAGCTGGTCCTTGGTAGTTCCATTGGCTCTTGGACATTCGGCTACCCATCCGGGTTCCAGTACCGTCAGCTGGTTCTCGGCAGTGTCTTTTGCTCTTGTACCTTCTGCTCCCCATCCTGGTTCCAGTAACGTCATCTGGTTCCGGGCAGAGCCTTTGGCTTAGGTGCCTCCTTCTGGGTATCCGAGTTCCGCCAACGTCAGGCGGTCCTTGGTAGTGCTTTTTAGCACGGGTACCTCCTGCTTAGTAACCGGGTTCCAGTAACGTCAGCTGGTCCTCGGTAGTTCCATAGGCTCTTGAACCTTCGGGTAGCCATCCGAGTTCCAGTTCCATCAGCTGGTTCTTGGCATTTTCTCAGCCTTCTTGTACCTTCTGCTACATTTCCAAGTTGAAGACCCTAACGTCGACAATCCGGAAGACCACCCCGATGACGACGACCCGGAAGACCACCCCGATGACGACGACGACGGCGGAGACGACGACGGCTGAGACGACGACGGCGGAGATGACGACACTGGAGACGAAGACCCTGGAGACGACAACATGGAAGACCGAGAAGCAGAAGAACAAGAGGCTGCAGAACAAAGAGCAGAAGAACATTAAGCATAAGACTTAATATCAGAGCAAAAGATATTATCTAAATTATATGCAGAAGAAGACTAAGCAGTGTATGGGGGTGAGTCCGTTCCTCCTCGTGGTGCCCCTGGATAAAGCCTGATGCTGCAGGCCAAACTGAACGCGGACAAATGTAACTTTTGTGACTGGCAGAACGGAAGGTGTAATCTTCCAACTTTTATAGATAACAACTACGGGAATGCCTGTCACAAATGAGAATATGATGAAGAAGTAGAATAGGAAGAATAATAACAGTGGAATAAAAAGAATATGTAGAATAGGAAGAATAATAATAGTTGAAGAAAATGAATATGAAGAATGTAATAAAAAAAAAAATAGGTAGAAGATGAAGAAGAAGATGAATAAGGTGAAGAAGTTGATGTCAAGGATGCTGATGATGATGAAGATGAAAGTGTGGGAAAAGAAAAAAAAAAAAAAGAAAAAAAAGAAGGGGAAGGGCGTGGAATAGTGAAACATCAATATCTGACAAAATAAAAAAAATTTACATACTCAATATCTTTTTCAATCCGAACTTCTTTAAAAAAAAAAAAAAAACATGCTATTCTATTTGATTGGACTAATCCTCATTGCCTTTAATGTCTCCGCCACCTCCCCCATACATCCTACATTATTCTTAGTTGTTTTCCTTCAGGTAGAATGAACCTACAAGGAAAGAAAGGGTTTATTTTAATTCCGATATTTTGGTCCCATTGACTTGCATTGGGATCGGGTATCGGTATCGGCGATATCCGATATTTTTTGAATATCGGCCGATCCAAACCGATACCGATACTTTCCGATATCGGAAGGTATCGCTCAACACTAGTCCTCAGTGTTGTGAGAACGATGACTGGTTAAAATTTTTGGTGGTTTCTTGTTCAGTCCATAGGCCTACATCATGTGGCAAACCGGTGAGCATGTGGCTCTATTAGTATAGGAGATACCTGAAAACATATCACACTTTTCATCATAGTGCTTTTACCAATGCATAAAATGCATGGAGAAGTCATTTCGAATGACTGGTCCTCAGTGTTGTGAGAACGATGACTGGTTAAATTTTTTGGTGGTTTCTTGTTCAGTCCATAGGCCTACATCATGTGGCAAACCGGTGAGCATGTGGCTCTATTAGTATAGGAGATACCTGAAAACATATCACACTTTTCATCATAGTGCTTTTACCAATGCATAAAATGCATGGAGAAGTCATTTCGAATGACTGGTCCTCAGTGTTGTGAGAACGATGACTGGTTAAAATTTTTGGTGGTTTCTTGTTCAGTCCATAGGCCTACATCATGTGGCAAACCGGTGAGCATGTGGCTCTATTAGTATAGGAGATACCTGAAAACATATCACACTTTTCATCATAGTGCTTTTACCAATGCATAAAATGCATGGAGAAGTCATTTCGAATGACTGGTCCTCAGTGTTGTGAGAACGATGACTGGTTAAAATTTTTGGTGGTTTCTTGTTCAGTCCATAGGCCTACATCATGTGGCAAACTGGTGAGCATGTGGCTCTATTAGTATAGGAGATACCTGAAAACATATCACACTTTTCATCATAGTGCTTTTACCAATGCATAAAATGCATGGAGAAGTCATTTCGAATGACTGGTCCTCAGTGTTGTGAGAACGATGACTGGTTAAAATTTTTGGTGGTTTCTTGTTCAGTCCATAGGCCTACATCATGTGGCAAACCGGTGAGCATGTGGCTATATTAGTATAGGAGATACCTGAAAACATATCACACTTTTCATCATAGTGCATTTACCAATGCATAAAATGCATGGAGAAGTCATTTCGAATGACTGGTCCTCAGTGTTGTGAGAACGATGACTGGTTAAAATTTTTGGTGGTTTCTTGTTCAGTCCATAGGCCTACATCATGTGGCAAACCGGTGAGCATGTGGCTCTATTAGTATAGGAGATACCTGAAAACATATCACACTTTTCATCATAGTGCTTTTACCAATGC
This sequence comes from Ranitomeya imitator, assembly GCF_032444005.1. NCBI lineage: Eukaryota > Metazoa > Chordata > Amphibia > Anura > Dendrobatidae > Ranitomeya > Ranitomeya imitator. The sequence goes on along the minus strand of NW_027193351.1, from coordinate 786,944 downwards.
ATAAAATGCATGGAGAAGTCATTTCGAATGACTGCTCCTCAGTGTTGTGAGAACGATGACTGGTTAAAATTTTTGGTGGTTTCTTGTTCAGTCCATAGGCCTACATCATGTGGCAAACCGGTGAGCATGTGGCTCTATTAGTATAGGAGATACCTGAAAACATATCACACTTTTCATCATAGTGCTTTTACCAATGCATAAAATGCATGGAGAAGTCATTTCGAATGACTGGTCCTCAGTGTTGTGAGAACGATGACTGGTTAAAATTTTTGGTGGTTTCTTGTTCAGTCCATAGGCCTACATCATGTGGCAAACCGGTGAGCATGTGGCTCTATTAGTATAGGAGATACCTGAAAACATATCACACTTTTCATCATAGTGCTTTTACCAATGCATAAAATGCATGGTGGAGTCATTTCGAATGACTGGTCCTCAGTGTTGTGAGAACGATGACTGGTTAAAATTTTTGGTGGTTTCTTGTTCAGTCCATAGGCCTACATCATGTGGCAAACCGGTGAGCATGTGGCTCTATTAGTATAGGAGATACCTGAAAACATATCACACTTTTCATCATAGTGCTTTTACCAATGCATAAAATGCATGGAGAAGTCATTTCGAATGACTGGTCCTCAGTGTTGTGAGAACGATGACTGGTTAAAATTTTTGGTGGTTTCTTGTTCAGTCCATAGGCCTACATCATGTGGCAAACCGGTGAGCATGTGGCTCTATTAATATAGGAGATACCTGAAAACATATCACACTTTTCATCATAGTGCTTTTACCAATGCATAAAATGCATGGTGAAGTCATTTCGAATGACTGGTCCTCAGTGTTGTGAGAACGATGACTGGTTAAAATTTTTGGTGGTTTCTTGTTCAGTCCATAGGCCTACATCATGTGGCAAACCGGTGAGCATGTGGCTCTATTAGTATAGGAGATACCTGAAAACATATCACACTTTTCATCATAGTGCTTTTACCAATGCATAAAATGCATGGAGAAGTCATTTCGAATGACTGGTCCTCAGTGTTGTGAGAACGATGACTGGTTAATATTTTTGGTGGTTTCTTGTTCAGTCCATAGGCCTACATCATGTGGCAAACTGGTGAGCATGTGGCTCTATTAGTATAGGAGATACCTGAAAACATATCACACTTTTCATCATAGTGCTTTTACCAATGCATAAAATGCATGGAGAAGTCATTTTGAATGACTGGTCCTCAGTGTTGTGAGAACGATGACTGGTTAAAATTTTTGGTGGTTTCTTGTTCAGTCCATAGGCCTACATCATGTGGCAAACCGGTGAGCATGTGGCTCTATTAGTATAGGAGATACCTGAAAACATATCACACTTTTCATCATAGTGCTTTTACCAATGCATAAAATGCATGGAGAAGTCATTTCGAATGACTGGTCCTCAGTGTTGTGAGAACGATGACTGGTTAAAATTTTTGGTGGATTCTTGTTCAGTCCATAGGCCTACATCATGTGGCAAACCGGTGAGCATGTGGCTCTATTAGTATAGGAGATACCTGAAAACATATCACACTTTTCATCATAGTGCTTTTACCAATGCATAAAATGCATGGTGAAGTCATTTCGAATGACTGGTCCTCAGTGTTGTGAGAACGATGACTGGTTAAAATTTTTGGTGGTTTCTTGTTCAGTCCATAGGCCTACATCATGTGGCAAACCGGTGAGCATGTGGCTCTATTAGTATAGGAGATACCTGAAAACATATCACACTTTTCATCATAGTGCTTTTACCAATGCATAAAATGCATGGAGAAGTCATTTCGAATGACTGGTCCTCAGTGTTGTGAGAACGATGACTGGTTAAAATTTTTGGTGGTTTCTTGTTCAGTCCATAGGCCTACATAATGTGGCAAACCGGTGAGCATGTGGCTCTATTAGTATAGGAGATACCTGAAAACATATCACACTTTTCATCATAGTGCTTTTACCAATGCATAAAATGCATGGAGAAGTCATTTCGAATGACTGGTCCTCAGTGTTGTGAGAACGATGACTGGTTAATATTTTTGGTGGTTTCTTGTTCAGTCCATAGGCCTACATCATGTGGCAAACTGGTGAGCATGTGGCTCTATTAGTATAGGAGATACCTGAAAACATATCACACTTTTCATCATAGTGCTTTTACCAATGCATAAAATGCATGGAGAAGTCATTTCGAATGACTGGTCCTCAGTGTTGTGAGAACGATGACTGGTTAAAATTTTTGGTGGTTTCTTGTTCAGTCCATAGGCCTACATCATGTGGCAAACCGGTGAGCATGTGGCTCTATTAGTATAGGAGATACCTGAAAACATATCACACTTTTCATCATAGTGCTTTTACCAATGCATAAAATGCATGGAGAAGTCATTTCGAATGACTGGTCCTCAGTGTTGTGAGAACGATGACTGGTTAAAATTTTTGGTGGATTCTTGTTCAGTCCATAGGCCTACATCATGTGGCAAACCGGTGAGCATGTGGCTCTATTAGTATAGGAGATACCTGAAAACATATCACACTTTTCATCATAGTGCTTTTACCAATGCATAAAATGCATGGAGAAGTCATTTCGAATGACTGGTCCTCAGTGTTGTGAGAACGATGACTGGTTAAAATTTTTGGTGGTTTCTTGTTCAGTCCATAGGCCTACATAATGTGGCAAACCGGTGAGCATGTGGCTCTATTAGTATAGGAGATACCTGAAAACATATCACACTTTTCATCATAGTGCTTTTACCAATGCATAAAATGCATGGAGAAGTCATTTCGAATGACTGGTCCTCAGTGTTGTGAGAACGATGACTGGTTAAAATTTTTGGTGGTTTCTTGTTCAGTCCATAGGCCTACATAATGTGGCAAACCGGTGAGCATGTGGCTCTATTAGTATAGGAGATACCTGAAAACATATCACACTTTTCATCATAGTGCTTTTACCAATGCATAAAATGCATGGAGAAGTCATTTCGAATGACTGGTCCTCAGTGTTGTGAGAACGATGACTGGTTAAAATTTTTGGTGGTTTCTTGTTCAGTCCATAGGCCTACATCATGTGGCAAACCGGTGAGCATGTGGCTCTATTAGTATAGGAGATACCTGAAAACATATCACACTTTTCATCATAGTGCTTTTACCAATGCATAAAATGCATGGTGAAGTCATTTCGAATGACTGGTCCTTAGTGTTGTGAGAACGATGACTGGTTAAAATTTTTGGTGGTTTCTTGTTCAGTCCATAGGCCTACATCATGTGGCAAACCGGTGAACATGTGGCTCTATTAGTATAGGAGATACCTTAAAACATATCACACTTTTCATCATAGTGCTTTTACCAATGCATAAAATGCATGGAGAAGTCATTTCGAATGACTGGTCCTCAGTGTTGTGAGAACGATGACTGGTTAAAATTTTTGGTGGTTTCTTGTTCAGTCCATAGGCCTACATCATGTGGCAAACCGGTGAGCATGTGGCTCTATTAGTATAGGAGATACCTGAAAACATATCACACTTTTCATCATAGTGCTTTTACCAATGCATAAAATGCATGGAGAAGTCATTTCGAATGACTGCTCCTCAGTGTTGTGAGAACGATGACTGGTTAAAATTTTTGGTGGTTTCTTGTTCAGTCCATAGGCCTACATCATGTGGCAAACCGGTGAGCATGTGGCTCTATTAGTATAGGAGATACCTGAAAACATATCACACTTTTCATCATAGTGCTTTTACCAATGCATAAAATGCATGGAGAAGTCATTTCGAATGACTGGTCCTCAGTGTTGTGAGAACGATGACTGGTTAAAATTTTTGGTGGTTTCTTGTTCAGTCCATAGGCCTACATCATGTGGCAAACCGGTGAGCATGTGGCTCTATTAGTATAGGAGATACCTGAAAACATATCACACTTTTCATCATAGTGCTTTTACCAATGCATAAAATGCATGGAGAAGTCATTTCGAATGACTGGTCCTCAGTGTTGTGAGAACGATGACTGGTTAAAATTTTTGGTGGTTTCTTGTTCAGTCCATAGGCCTACATCATGTGGCAAACCGGTGAGCATGTGGCTCTATTAGTATAGGAGATACCTGAAAACATATCACACTTTTCATCATAGTGCTTTTACCAATGCATAAAATGCATGGAGAAGTCATTTCGAATGACTGGTCCTCAGTGTTGTGAGAACGATGACTGGTTAAAATTTTTGGTGGTTTCTTGTTCAGTCCATAGGCCTACATCATGTGGCAAACCGGTGAGCATGTGGCTCTATTAGTATAGGAGATACCTGAAAACATATCACACTTTTCATCATAGTGCTTTTACCAATGCATAAAATGCATGGAGAAGTCATTTCGAATGACTGGTCCTCAGTGTTGTGAGAACGATGACTGGTTAATATTTTTGGTGGTTTCTTGTTCAGTCCATAGGCCTACATCATGTGGCAAACTGGTGAGCATGTGGCTCTATTAGTATAGGAGATACCTGAAAACATATCACACTTTTCATCATAGTGCTTTTACCAATGCATAAAATGCATGGAGAAGTCATTTCGAATGACTGGTCCTCAGTGTTGTGAGAACGATGACTGGTTAAAATTTTTGGTGGTTTCTTGTTCAGTCCATAGGCCTACATCATGTGGCAAACCGGTGAGCATGTGGCTCTATTAGTATAGGAGATACCTGAAAACATATCACACTTTTCATCATAGTGCTTTTACCAATGCATAAAATGCATGGAGAAGTCATTTCGAATGACTGGTCCTCAGTGTTGTGAGAACGATGACTGGTTAAAATTTTTGGTGGTTTCTTGTTCAGTCCATAGGCCTACATCATGTGGCAAACCGGTGAGCATGTGGCTCTATTAGTATAGGAGATACCTGAAAACATATCACACTTTTCATCATAGTGCTTTTACCAATGCATAAAATGCATGGAGAAGTCATTTCGAATGACTGGTCCTCAGTGTTGTGAGAACGATGACTGGTTAATATTTTTGGTGGTTTCTTGTTCAGTCCATAGGCCTACATCATGTGGCAAACTGGTGAGCATGTGGCTCTATTAGTATAGGAGATACCTGAAAACATATCACACTTTTCATCATAGTGCTTTTACCAATGCATAAAATGCATGGAGAAGTCATTTCGAATGACTGGTCCTCAGTGTTGTGAGAACGATGACTGGTTAAAATTTTTGGTGGTTTCTTGTTCAGTCCATAGGCCTACATCATGTGGCAAACCGGTGAGCATGTGGCTATATTAGTATAGGAGATACCTGAAAACATATCACACTTTTCATCATAGTGCATTTACCAATGCATAAAATGCATGGAGAAGTCATTTCGAATGACTGGTCCTCAGTGTTGTGAGAACGATGACTGGTTAAAATTTTTGGTGGTTTCTTGTTCAGTCCATAGGCCTACATCATGTGGCAAACCGGTGAGCATGTGGCTCTATTAGTATAGGAGATACCTGAAATCATATCACACTTTTCATCATAGTGCTTTTACCAATGCATAAAATGCATGGAGAAGTCATTTCGAATGACTGGTCCTCAGTGCTGTGAGAACGATGACTGGTTAAAATTTTTGGTGGTTTCTTGTTCAGTCCATAGGCCTACATCATGTGGCAAACCGGTGAGCATGTGGCTCTATTAATATAGGAGATACCTGAAAACATATCACACTTTTCATCATAGTGCTTTTACCAATGCATAAAATGCATGGTGAAGTCATTTCGAATGACTGGTCCTCAGTGTTGTGAGAACGATGACTGGTTAAAATTTTTGGTGGTTTCTTGTTCAGTCCATAGGCCTACATCATGTGGCAAACCGGTGAGCATGTGGCTCTATTAGTATAGGAGATACCTGAAAACATATCACATTTTTCATCATAGTGCTTTTACCAATGCATAAAATGCATGGAGAAGTCATTTCGAATGACTGGTCCTCAGTGTTGTGAGAACGATGACTGGTTAATATTTTTGGTGGTTTCTTGTTCAGTCCATAGGCCTACATCATGTGGCAAACTGGTGAGCATGTGGCTCTATTAGTATAGGAGATACCTGAAAACATATCACACTTTTCATCATAGTGCTTTTACCAATGCATAAAATGCATGGAGAAGTCATTTCGAATGACTGGTCCTCAGTGTTGTGAGAACGATGACTGGTTAAAATTTTTGGTGGTTTCTTGTTCAGTCCATAGGCCTACATCATGTGGCAAACCGGTGAGCATGTGGCTCTATTAGTATAGGAGATACCTGAAAACATATCACACTTTTCATCATAGTGCTTTTACCAATGCATAAAATGCATGGAGAAGTCATTTCGAATGACTGGTCCTCAGTGTTGTGAGAACGATGACTGGTTAAAATTTTTGGTGGATTCTTGTTCAGTCCATAGGCCTACATCATGTGGCAAACCGGTGAGCATGTGGCTCTATTAGTATAGGAGATACCTGAAAACATATCACACTTTTCATCATAGTGCTTTTACCAATGCATAAAATGCATGGTGAAGTCATTTCGAATGACTGGTCCTCAGTGTTGTGAGAACGATGACTGGTTAAAATTTTTGGTGGTTTCTTGTTCAGTCCATAGGCCTACATCATGTGGCAAACCGGTGAGCATGTGGCTCTATTAGTATAGGAGATACCTGAAAACATATCATACTTTTCATCATAGTGCTTTTACCAATGCATAAAATGCATGGAGAAGTCATTTCGAATGACTGGTCCTCAGTGTTGTGAGAACGATGACTGGTTAAAATTTTTGGTGGTTTCTTGTTCAGTCCATAGGCCTACATAATGTGGCAAACCGGTGAGCATGTGGCTCTATTAGTATAGGAGATACCTGAAAACATATCACACTTTTCATCATAGTGCTTTTACCAATGCATAAAATGCATGGAGAAGTCATTTCGAATGACTGGTCCTCAGTGTTGTGAGAACGATGACTGGTTAAAATTTTTGGTGGTTTCTTGTTCAGTCCATAGGCCTACATCATGTGGCAAACCGGTGAGCATGTGGCTCTATTAGTATAGGAGATACCTGAAAACATATCACACTTTTCATCATAGTGCTTTTACCAATGCATAAAATGCATGGAGAAGTCATTTCGAATGACTGGTCCTCAGTGTTGTGAGAACGATGACTGGTTAAAATTTTTGGTGGTTTCTTGTTCAGTCCATAGGCCTACATAATGTGGCAAACCGGTGAGCATGTGGCTCTATTAGTATAGGAGATACCTGAAAACATATCACACTTTTCATCATAGTGCTTTTACCAATGCATAAAATGCATGGAGAAGTCATTTCGAATGACTGGTCCTCAGTGTTGTGAGAACGATGACTGGTTAAAATTTTTGGTGGTTTCTTGTTCAGTCCATAGGCCTACATCATGTGGCAAACCGGTGAGCATGTGGCTCTATTAGTATAGGAGATACCTGAAAACATATCACACTTTTCATCATAGTGCTTTTACCAATGCATAAAATGCATGGTGAAGTCATTTCGAATGACTGGTCCTCAGTGTTGTGAGAACGATGACTGGTTAAAATTTTTGGTGGTTTCTTGTTCAGTCCATAGGCCTACATCATGTGGCAAACCGGTGAACATGTGGCTCTATTAGTATAGGAGATACCTTAAAACATATCACACTTTTCATCATAGTGCTTTTACCAATGCATAAAATGCATGGAGAAGTCATTTCGAATGACTGGTCCTCAGTGTTGTGAGAACGATGACTGGTTAAAATTTTTGGTGGTTTCTTGTTCAGTCCATAGGCCTACATCATGTGGCAAACCGGTGAGCATGTGGCTCTATTAGTATAGGAGATACCTGAAAACATATCACACTTTTCATCATAGTGCTTTTACCAATGCATAAAATGCATGGAGAAGTCATTTCGAATGACTGCTCCTCAGTGTTGTGAGAACGATGACTGGTTAAAATTTTTGGTGGTTTCTTGTTCAGTCCATAGGCCTACATCATGTGGCAAACCGGTGAGCATGTGGCTCTATTAGTATAGGAGATACCTGAAAACATATCACACTTTTCATCATAGTGCTTTTACCAATGCATAAAATGCATGGAGAAGTCATTTCGAATGACTGGTCCTCAGTGTTGTGAGAACGATGACTGGTTAAAATTTTTGGTGGTTTCTTGTTCAGTCCATAGGCCTACATCATGTGGCAAACCGGTGAGCATGTGGCTCTATTAGTATAGGAGATACCTGAAAACATATCACACTTTTCATCATAGTGCTTTTACCAATGCATAAAATGCATGGAGAAGTCATTTCGAATGACTGGTCCTCAGTGTTGTGAGAACGATGACTGGTTAAAATTTTTGGTGGTTTCTTGTTCAGTCCATAGGCCTACATCATGTGGCAAACCGGTGAGCATGTGGCTCTATTAGTATAGGAGATACCTGAAAACATATCACACTTTTCATCATAGTGCTTTTACCAATGCATAAAATGCATGGTGAAGTCATTTCGAATGACTGGTCCTCAGTGTTGTGAGAACGATGACTGGTTAAAATTTTTGGTGGTTTCTTGTTCAGTCCATAGGCCTACATCATGTGGCAAACCGGTGAGCATGTGGCTCTATTAGTATAGGAGATACCTGAAAACATATCACACTTTTCATCATAGTGCTTTTACCAATGCATAAAATGCATGGAGAAGTCATTTCGAATGACTGGTCCTCAGTGTTGTGAGAACGATGACTGGTTAAAATTTTTGGTGGTTTCTTGTTCAGTCCATAGGCCTACATAATGTGGCAAACCGGTGAGCATGTGGCTCTATTAGTATAGGAGATACCTGAAAACATATCACACTTTTCATCATAGTGCTTTTACCAATGCATAAAATGCATGGAGAAGTCATTTCGAATGACTGGTCCTCAGTGTTGTGAGAACGATGACTGGTTAATATTTTTGGTGGTTTCTTGTTCAGTCCATAGGCCTACATCATGTGGCAAACTGGTGAGCATGTGGCTCTATTAGTATAGGAGATACCTGAAAACATATCACACTTTTCATCATAGTGCTTTTACCAATGCATAAAATGCATGGAGAAGTCATTTCGAATGACTGGTCCTCAGTGTTGTGAGAACGATGACTGGTTAAAATTTTTGGTGGTTTCTTGTTCAGTCCATAGGCCTACATCATGTGGCAAACCGGTGAGCATGTGGCTCTATTAGTATAGGAGATACCTGAAAACATATCACACTTTTCATCATAGTGCTTTTACCAATGCATAAAATGCATGGAGAAGTCATTTCGAATGACTGGTCCTCAGTGTTGTGAGAACGATGACTGGTTAAAATTTTTGGTGGATTCTTGTTCAGTCCATAGGCCTACATCATGTGGCAAACCGGTGAGCATGTGGCTCTATTAGTATAGGAGATACCTGAAAACATATCACACTTTTCATCATAGTGCTTTTACCAATGCATAAAATGCATGGAGAAGTCATTTCGAATGACTGGTCCTCAGTGTTGTGAGAACGATGACTGGTTAAAATTTTTGGTGGTTTCTTGTTCAGTCCATAGGCCTACATAATGTGGCAAACCGGTGAGCATGTGGCTCTATTAGTATAGGAGATACCTGAAAACATATCACACTTTTCATCATAGTGCTTTTACCAATGCATAAAATGCATGGAGAAGTCATTTCGAATGACTGGTCCTCAGTGTTGTGAGAACGATGACTGGTTAAAATTTTTGGTGGTTTCTTGTTCAGTCCATAGGCCTACATAATGTGGCAAACCGGTGAGCATGTGGCTCTATTAGTATAGGAGATACCTGAAAACATATCACACTTTTCATCATAGTGCTTTTACCAATGCATAAAATGCATGGAGAAGTCATTTCGAATGACTGGTCCTCAGTGTTGTGAGAACGATGACTGGTTAAAATTTTTGGTGGTTTCTTGTTCAGTCCATAGGCCTACATCATGTGGCAAACCGGTGAGCATGTGGCTCTATTAGTATAGGAGATACCTGAAAACATATCACACTTTTCATCATAGTGCTTTTACCAATGCATAAAATGCATGGTGAAGTCATTTCGAATGACTGGTCCTTAGTGTTGTGAGAACGATGACTGGTTAAAATTTTTGGTGGTTTCTTGTTCAGTCCATAGGCCTACATCATGTGGCAAACCGGTGAACATGTGGCTCTATTAGTATAGGAGATACCTTAAAACATATCACACTTTTCATCATAGTGCTTTTACCAATGCATAAAATGCATGGAGAAGTCATTTCGAATGACTGGTCCTCAGTGTTGTGAGAACGATGACTGGTTAAAATTTTTGGTGGTTTCTTGTTCAGTCCATAGGCCTACATCATGTGGCAAACCGGTGAGCATGTGGCTCTATTAGTATAGGAGATACCTGAAAACATATCACACTTTTCATCATAGTGCTTTTACCAATGCATAAAATGCATGGAGAAGTCATTTCGAATGACTGCTCCTCAGTGTTGTGAGAACGATGACTGGTTAAAATTTTTGGTGGTTTCTTGTTCAGTCCATAGGCCTACATCATGTGGCAAACCGGTGAGCATGTGGCTCTATTAGTATAGGAGATACCTGAAAACATATCACACTTTTCATCATAGTGCTTTTACCAATGCATAAAATGCATGGAGAAGTCATTTCGAATGACTGGTCCTCAGTGTTGTGAGAACGATGACTGGTTAAAATTTTTGGTGGTTTCTTGTTCAGTCCATAGGCCTACATCATGTGGCAAACCGGTGAGCATGTGGCTCTATTAGTATAGGAGATACCTGAAAACATATCACACTTTTCATCATAGTGCTTTTACCAATGCATAAAATGCATGGAGAAGTCATTTCGAATGACTGGTCCTCAGTGTTGTGAGAACGATGACTGGTTAAAATTTTTGGTGGTTTCTTGTTCAGTCCATAGGCCTACATCATGTGGCAAACCGGTGAGCATGTGGCTCTATTAGTATAGGAGATACCTGAAAACATATCACACTTTTCATCATAGTGCTTTTACCAATGCATAAAATGCATGGAGAAGTCATTTCGAATGACTGGTCCTCAGTGTTGTGAGAACGATGACTGGTTAAAATTTTTGGTGGTTTCTTGTTCAGTCCATAGGCCTACATCATGTGGCAAACCGGTGAGCATGTGGCTCTATTAGTATAGGAGATACCTGAAAACATATCACACTTTTCATCATAGTGCTTTTACCAATGCATAAAATGCATGGAGAAGTCATTTCGAATGACTGGTCCTCAGTGTTGTGAGAACGATGACTGGTTAATATTTTTGGTGGTTTCTTGTTCAGTCCATAGGCCTACATCATGTGGCAAACTGGTGAGCATGTGGCTCTATTAGTATAGGAGATACCTGAAAACATATCACACTTTTCATCATAGTGCTTTTACCAATGCATAAAATGCATGGAGAAGTCATTTCGAATGACTGGTCCTCAGTGTTGTGAGAACGATGACTGGTTAAAATTTTTGGTGGTTTCTTGTTCAGTCCATAGGCCTACATCATGTGGCAAACCGGTGAGCATGTGGCTCTATTAGTATAGGAGATACCTGAAAACATATCACACTTTTCATCATAGTGCTTTTACCAATGCATAAAATGCATGGAGAAGTCATTTCGAATGACTGGTCCTCAGTGTTGTGAGAACGATGACTGGTTAAAATTTTTGGTGGTTTCTTGTTCAGTCCATAGGCCTACATCATGTGGCAAACCGGTGAGCATGTGGCTCTATTAGTATAGGAGATACCTGAAAACATATCACACTTTTCATCATAGTGCTTTTACCAATGCATAAAATGCATGGAGAAGTCATTTCGAATGACTGGTCCTCAGTGTTGTGAGAACGATGACTGGTTAATATTTTTGGTGGTTTCTTGTTCAGTCCATAGGCCTACATCATGTGGCAAACTGGTGAGCATGTGGCTCTATTAGTATAGGAGATACCTGAAAACATATCACACTTTTCATCATAGTGCTTTTACCAATGCATAAAATGCATGGAGAAGTCATTTCGAATGACTGGTCCTCAGTGTTGTGAGAACGATGACTGGTTAAAATTTTTGGTGGTTTCTTGTTCAGTCCATAGGCCTACATCATGTGGCAAACCGGTGAGCATGTGGCTATATTAGTATAGGAGATACCTGAAAACATATCACACTTTTCATCATAGTGCATTTACCAATGCATAAAATGCATGGAGAAGTCATTTCGAATGACTGGTCCTCAGTGTTGTGAGAACGATGACTGGTTAAAATTTTTGGTGGTTTCTTGTTCAGTCCATAGGCCTACATCATGTGGCAAACCGGTGAGCATGTGGCTCTATTAGTATAGGAGATACCTGAAATCATATCACACTTTTCATCATAGTGCTTTTACCAATGCATAAAATGCATGGAGAAGTCATTTCGAATGACTGGTCCTCAGTGCTGTGAGAACGATGACTGGTTAAAATTTTTGGTGGTTTCTTGTTCAGTCCATAGGCCTACATCATGTGGCAAACCGGTGAGCATGTGGCTCTATTAATATAGGAGATACCTGAAAACATATCACACTTTTCATCATAGTGCTTTTACCAATGCATAAAATGCATGGTGAAGTCATTTCGAATGACTGGTCCTCAGTGTTGTGAGAACGATGACTGGTTAAAATTTTTGGTGGTTTCTTGTTCAGTCCATAGGCCTACATCATGTGGCAAACCGGTGAGCATGTGGCTCTATTAGTATAGGAGATACCTGAAAACATATCACATTTTTCATCATAGTGCTTTTACCAATGCATAAAATGCATGGAGAAGTCATTTCGAATGACTGGTCCTCAGTGTTGTGAGAACGATGACTGGTTAATATTTTTGGTGGTTTCTTGTTCAGTCCATAGGCCTACATCATGTGGCAAACTGGTGAGCATGTGGCTCTATTAGTATAGGAGATACCTGAAAACATATCACACTTTTCATCATAGTGCTTTTACCAATGCATAAAATGCATGGAGAAGTCATTTCGAATGACTGGTCCTCAGTGTTGTGAGAACGATGACTGGTTAAAATTTTTGGTGGTTTCTTGTTCAGTCCATAGGCCTACATCATGTGGCAAACCGGTGAGCATGTGGCTCTATTAGTATAGGAGATACCTGAAAACATATCACACTTTTCATCATAGTGCTTTTACCAATGCATAAAATGCATGGAGAAGTCATTTCGAATGACTGGTCCTCAGTGTTGTGAGAACGATGACTGGTTAAAATTTTTGGTGGATTCTTGTTCAGTCCATAGGCCTACATCATGTGGCAAACCGGTGAGCATGTGGCTCTATTAGTATAGGAGATACCTGAAAACATATCACACTTTTCATCATAGTGCTTTTACCAATGCATAAAATGCATGGTGAAGTCATTTCGAATGACTGGTCCTCAGTGTTGTGAGAACGATGACTGGTTAAAATTTTTGGTGGTTTCTTGTTCAGTCCATAGGCCTACATCATGTGGCAAACCGGTGAGCATGTGGCTCTATTAGTATAGGAGATACCTGAAAACATATCATACTTTTCATCATAGTGCTTTTACCAATGCATAAAATGCATGGAGAAGTCATTTCGAATGACTGGTCCTCAGTGTTGTGAGAACGATGACTGGTTAAAATTTTTGGTGGTTTCTTGTTCAGTCCATAGGCCTACATAATGTGGCAAACCGGTGAGCATGTGGCTCTATTAGTATAGGAGATACCTGAAAACATATCACACTTTTCATCATAGTGCTTTTACCAATGCATAAAATGCATGGAGAAGTCATTTCGAATGACTGGTCCTCAGTGTTGTGAGAACGATGACTGGTTAAAATTTTTGGTGGTTTCTTGTTCAGTCCATAGGCCTACATCATGTGGCAAACCGGTGAGCATGTGGCTCTATTAGTATAGGAGATACCTGAAAACATATCACACTTTTCATCATAGTGCTTTTACCAATGCATAAAATGCATGGAGAAGTCATTTCGAATGACTGGTCCTCAGTGTTGTGAGAACGATGACTGGTTAAAATTTTTGGTGGTTTCTTGTTCAGTCCATAGGCCTACATAATGTGGCAAACCGGTGAGCATGTGGCTCTATTAGTATAGGAGATACCTGAAAACATATCACACTTTTCATCATAGTGCTTTTACCAATGCATAAAATGCATGGAGAAGTCATTTCGAATGACTGGTCCTCAGTGTTGTGAGAACGATGACTGGTTAAAATTTTTGGTGGTTTCTTGTTCAGTCCATAGGCCTACATCATGTGGCAAACCGGTGAGCATGTGGCTCTATTAGTATAGGAGATACCTGAAAACATATCACACTTTTCATCATAGTGCTTTTACCAATGCATAAAATGCATGGTGAAGTCATTTCGAATGACTGGTCCTCAGTGTTGTGAGAACGATGACTGGTTAAAATTTTTGGTGGTTTCTTGTTCAGTCCATAGGCCTACATCATGTGGCAAACCGGTGAACATGTGGCTCTATTAGTATAGGAGATACCTTAAAACATATCACACTTTTCATCATAGTGCTTTTACCAATGCATAAAATGCATGGAGAAGTCATTTCGAATGACTGGTCCTCAGTGTTGTGAGAACGATGACTGGTTAAAATTTTTGGTGGTTTCTTGTTCAGTCCATAGGCCTACATCATGTGGCAAACCGGTGAGCATGTGGCTCTATTAGTATAGGAGATACCTGAAAACATATCACACTTTTCATCATAGTGCTTTTACCAATGCATAAAATGCATGGAGAAGTCATTTCGAATGACTGCTCCTCAGTGTTGTGAGAACGATGACTGGTTAAAATTTTTGGTGGTTTCTTGTTCAGTCCATAGGCCTACATCATGTGGCAAACCGGTGAGCATGTGGCTCTATTAGTATAGGAGATACCTGAAAACATATCACACTTTTCATCATAGTGCTTTTACCAATGCATAAAATGCATGGAGAAGTCATTTCGAATGACTGGTCCTCAGTGTTGTGAGAACGATGACTGGTTAAAATTTTTGGTGGTTTCTTGTTCAGTCCATAGGCCTACATCATGTGGCAAACCGGTGAGCATGTGGCTCTATTAGTATAGGAGATACCTGAAAACATATCACACTTTTCATCATAGTGCTTTTACCAATGCATAAAATGCATGGAGAAGTCATTTCGAATGACTGGTCCTCAGTGTTGTGAGAACGATGACTGGTTAAAATTTTTGGTGGTTTCTTGTTCAGTCCATAGGCCTACATCATGTGGCAAACCGGTGAGCATGTGGCTCTATTAGTATAGGAGATACCTGAAAACATATCACACTTTTCATCATAGTGCTTTTACCAATGCATAAAATGCATGGAGAAGTCATTTCGAATGACTGGTCCTCAGTGTTGTGAGAACGATGACTGGTTAAAATTTTTGGTGGTTTCTTGTTCAGTCCATAGGCCTACATCATGTGGCAAACCGGTGAGCATGTGGCTCTATTAGTATAGGAGATACCTGAAAACATATCACACTTTTCATCATAGTGCTTTTACCAATGCATAAAATGCATGGAGAAGTCATTTCGAATGACTGGTCCTCAGTGTTGTGAGAACGATGACTGGTTAATATTTTTGGTGGTTTCTTGTTCAGTCCATAGGCCTACATCATGTGGCAAACTGGTGAGCATGTGGCTCTATTAGTATAGGAGATACCTGAAAACATATCACACTTTTCATCATAGTGCTTTTACCAATGCATAAAATGCATGGAGAAGTCATTTCGAATGACTGGTCCTCAGTGTTGTGAGAACGATGACTGGTTAAAATTTTTGGTGGTTTCTTGTTCAGTCCATAGGCCTACATCATGTGGCAAACCGGTGAGCATGTGGCTCTATTAGTATAGGAGATACCTGAAAACATATCACACTTTTCATCATAGTGCTTTTACCAATGCATAAAATGCATGGAGAAGTCATTTCGAATGACTGGTCCTCAGTGTTGTGAGAACGATGACTGGTTAAAATTTTTGGTGGTTTCTTGTTCAGTCCATAGGCCTACATCATGTGGCAAACCGGTGAGCATGTGGCTCTATTAGTATAGGAGATACCTGAAAACATATCACACTTTTCATCATAGTGCTTTTACCAATGCATAAAATGCATGGAGAAGTCATTTCGAATGACTGGTCCTCAGTGTTGTGAGAACGATGACTGGTTAATATTTTTGGTGGTTTCTTGTTCAGTCCATAGGCCTACATCATGTGGCAAACTGGTGAGCATGTGGCTCTATTAGTATAGGAGATACCTGAAAACATATCACACTTTTCATCATAGTGCTTTTACCAATGCATAAAATGCATGGAGAAGTCATTTCGAATGACTGGTCCTCAGTGTTGTGAGAACGATGACTGGTTAAAATTTTTGGTGGTTTCTTGTTCAGTCCATAGGCCTACATCATGTGGCAAACCGGTGAGCATGTGGCTATATTAGTATAGGAGATACCTGAAAACATATCACACTTTTCATCATAGTGCATTTACCAATGCATAAAATGCATGGAGAAGTCATTTCGAATGACTGGTCCTCAGTGTTGTGAGAACGATGACTGGTTAAAATTTTTGGTGGTTTCTTGTTCAGTCCATAGGCCTACATCATGTGGCAAACCGGTGAGCATGTGGCTCTATTAGTATAGGAGATACCTGAAATCATATCACACTTTTCATCATAGTGCTTTTACCAATGCATAAAATGCATGGAGAAGTCATTTCGAATGACTGGTCCTCAGTGTTGTGAGAACGATGACTGGTTAAAATTTTTGGTGGTTTCTTGTTCAGTCCATAGGCCTACATCATGTGGCAAACCGGTGAGCATGTGGCTCTATTAGTATAGGAGATACCTGAAAACATATCACATTTTTCATCATAGTGCTTTTACCAATGCATAAAATGCATGGAGAAGTCATTTCGAATGACTGGTCCTCAGTGTTGTGAGAACGATGACTGGTTAATATTTTTGGTGGTTTCTTGTTCAGTCCATAGGCCTACATCATGTGGCAAACTGGTGAGCATGTGGCTCTATTAGTATAGGAGATACCTGAAAACATATCACACTTTTCATCATAGTGCTTTTACCAATGCATAAAATGCATGGAGAAGTCATTTCGAATGACTGGTCCTCAGTGTTGTGAGAACGATGACTGGTTAAAATTTTTGGTGGTTTCTTGTTCAGTCCATAGGCCTACATCATGTGGCAAACCGGTGAGCATGTGGCTCTATTAGTATAGGAGATACCTGAAAACATATCACACTTTTCATCATAGTGCTTTTACCAATGCATAAAATGCATGGAGAAGTCATTTCGAATGACTGGTCCTCAGTGTTGTGAGAACGATGACTGGTTAAAATTTTTGGTGGATTCTTGTTCAGTCCATAGGCCTACATCATGTGGCAAACCGGTGAGCATGTGGCTCTATTAGTATAGGAGATACCTGAAAACATATCACACTTTTCATCATAGTGCTTTTACCAATGCATAAAATGCATGGTGAAGTCATTTCGAATGACTGGTCCTCAGTGTTGTGAGAACGATGACTGGTTAAAATTTTTGGTGGTTTCTTGTTCAGTCCATAGGCCTACATCATGTGGCAAACCGGTGAGCATGTGGCTCTATTAGTATAGGAGATACCTGAAAACATATCACACTTTTCATCATAGTGCTTTTACCAATGCATAAAATGCATGGAGAAGTCATTTCGAATGACTGGTCCTCAGTGTTGTGAGAACGATGACTGGTTAAAATTTTTGGTGGTTTCTTGTTCAGTCCATAGGCCTACATAATGTGGCAAACCGGTGAGCATGTGGCTCTATTAGTATAGGAGATACCTGAAAACATATCACACTTTTCATCATAGTGCTTTTACCAATGCATAAAATGCATGGAGAAGTCATTTCGAATGACTGGTCCTCAGTGTTGTGAGAACGATGACTGGTTAAAATTTTTGGTGGTTTCTTGTTCAGTCCATAGGCCTACATCATGTGGCAAACCGGTGAGCATGTGGCTCTATTAGTATAGGAGATACCTGAAAACATATCACACTTTTCATCATAGTGCTTTTACCAATGCATAAAATGCATGGTGAAGTCATTTCGAATGACTGGTCCTCAGTGTTGTGAGAACGATGACTGGTTAAAATTTTTGGTGGTTTCTTGTTCAGTCCATAGGCCTACATCATGTGGCAAACCGGTGAACATGTGGCTCTATTAGTATAGGAGATACCTTAAAACATATCACACTTTTCATCATAGTGCTTTTACCAATGCATAAAATGCATGGAGAAGTCATTTCGAATGACTGGTCCTCAGTGTTGTGAGAACGATGACTGGTTAAAATTTTTGGTGGTTTCTTGTTCAGTCCATAGGCCTACATCATGTGGTAAACCGGTGAGCATGTGGCTCTATTAGTATAGGAGATACCTGAAAACATATCACACTTTTCATCATAGTGCTTTTACCAATGCATAAAATGCATGGAGAAGTCATTTCGAATGACTGCTCCTCAGTGTTGTGAGAACGATGACTGGTTAAAATTTTTGGTGGTTTCTTGTTCAGTCCATAGGCCTACATCATGTGGCAAACCGGTGAGCATGTGGCTCTATTAGTATAGGAGATACCTGAAAACATATCACACTTTTCATCATAGTGCTTTTACCAATGCATAAAATGCATGGAGAAGTCATTTCGAATGACTGGTCCTCAGTGTTGTGAGAACGATGACTGGTTAAAATTTTTGGTGGTTTCTTGTTCAGTCCATAGGCCTACATCATGTGGCAAACCGGTGAGCATGTGGCTCTATTAGTATAGGAGATACCTGAAAACATATCACACTTTTCATCATAGTGCTTTTACCAATGCATAAAATGCATGGAGAAGTCATTTCGAATGACTGGTCCTCAGTGTTGTGAGAACGATGACTGGTTAAAATTTTTGGTGGTTTCTTGTTCAGTCCATAGGCCTACATCATGTGGCAAACCGGTGAGCATGTGGCTCTATTAGTATAGGAGATACCTGAAAACATATCACACTTTTCATCATAGTGCTTTTACCAATGCATAAAATGCATGGAGAAGTCATTTCGAATGACTGGTCCTCAGTGTTGTGAGAACGATGACTGGTTAAAATTTTTGGTGGTTTCTTGTTCAGTCCATAGGCCTACATCATGTGGCAAACCGGTGAGCATGTGGCTCTATTAGTATAGGAGATACCTGAAAACATATCACACTTTTCATCATAGTGCTTTTACCAATGCATAAAATGCATGGAGAAGTCATTTCGAATGACTGGTCCTCAGTGTTGTGAGAACGATGACTGGTTAATATTTTTGGTGGTTTCTTGTTCAGTCCATAGGCCTACATCATGTGGCAAACTGGTGAGCATGTGGCTCTATTAGTATAGGAGATACCTGAAAACATATCACACTTTTCATCATAGTGCTTTTACCAATGCATAAAATGCATGGAGAAGTCATTTCGAATGACTGGTCCTCAGTGTTGTGAGAACGATGACTGGTTAAAATTTTTGGTGGTTTCTTGTTCAGTCCATAGGCCTACATCATGTGGCAAACCGGTGAGCATGTGGCTCTATTAGTATAGGAGATACCTGAAAACATATCACACTTTTCATCATAGTGCTTTTACCAATGCATAAAATGCATGGAGAAGTCATTTCGAATGACTGGTCCTCAGTGTTGTGAGAACGATGACTGGTTAAAATTTTTGGTGGTTTCTTGTTCAGTCCATAGGCCTACATCATGTGGCAAACCGGTGAGCATGTGGCTCTATTAGTATAGGAGATACCTGAAAACATATCACACTTTTCATCATAGTGCTTTTACCAATGCATAAAATGCATGGAGAAGTCATTTCGAATGACTGGTCCTCAGTGTTGTGAGAACGATGACTGGTTAATATTTTTGGTGGTTTCTTGTTCAGTCCATAGGCCTACATCATGTGGCAAACTGGTGAGCATGTGGCTCTATTAGTATAGGAGATACCTGAAAACATATCACACTTTTCATCATAGTGCTTTTACCAATGCATAAAATGCATGGAGAAGTCATTTCGAATGACTGGTCCTCAGTGTTGTGAGAACGATGACTGGTTAAAATTTTTGGTGGTTTCTTGTTCAGTCCATAGGCCTACATCATGTGGCAAACCGGTGAGCATGTGGCTATATTAGTATAGGAGATACCTGAAAACATATCACACTTTTCATCATAGTGCTTTTACCAATGCATAAAATGCATGGAGAAGTCATTTCGAATGACTGGTCCTCAGTGTTGTGAGAACGATGACTGGTTAAAATTTTTGGTGGTTTCTTGTTCAGTCCATAGGCCTACATCATGTGGCAAACCGGTGAGCATGTGGCTCTATTAGTATAGGAGATACCTGAAAACATATCACACTTTTCATCATAGTGCTTTTACCAATGCATAAAATGCATGGTGAAGTCATTTCGAATGACTGGTCCTCAGTGTTGTGAGAACGATGACTGGTTAAAATTTTTGGTGGTTTCTTGTTCAGTCCATAGGCCTACATCATGTGGCAAACCGGTGAGCATGTGGCTCTATTAGTATAGGAGATACCTGAAAACATATCACACTTTTCATCATAGTGCTTTTACCAATGCATAAAATGCATGGAGAAGTCATTTCGAATGACTGGTCCTCAGTGTTGTGAGAACGATGACTGGTTAATATTTTTGGTGGTTTCTTGTTCAGTCCATAGGCCTACATCATGTGGCAAACTGGTGAGCATGTGGCTCTATTAGTATAGGAGATACCTGAAAACATATCACACTTTTCATCATAGTGCTTTTACCAATGCATAAAATGCATGGAGAAGTCATTTCGAATGACTGGTCCTCAGTGTTGTGAGAACGATGACTGGTTAAAATTTTTGGTGGTTTCTTGTTCAGTCCATAGGCCTACATCATGTGGCAAACCGGTGAGCATGTGGCTCTATTAGTATAGGAAATACCTGAAAACATATCACACTTTTCATCATAGTGCTTTTACCAATGCATAAAATGCATGGAGAAGTCATTTCGAATGACTGGTCCTCAGTGTTGTGAGAACGATGACTGGTTAAAATTTTTGGTGGTTTCTTGTTCAGTCCATAGGCCTACATCATGTGGCAAACCGGTGAGCATGTGGCTCTATTAGTATAGGAGATACCTGAAAACATATCACACTTTTCATCATAGTGCTTTTACCAATGCATAAAATGCATGGTGAAGTCATTTCGAATGACTGGTCCTCAGTGTTGTGAGAACGATGACTGGTTAAAATTTTTGGTGGTTTCTTGTTCAGTCCATAGGCCTACATCATGTGGCAAACCGGTGAGCATGTGGCTCTATTAGTATAGGAGATACCTGAAAACATATCACACTTTTCATCATAGTGCTTTTACCAATGCATAAAATGCATGGAGAAGTCATTTCGAATGACTGGTCCTCAGTGTTGTGAGAACGATGACTGGTTAATATTTTTGGTGGTTTCTTGTTCAGTCCATAGGCCTACATCATGTGGCAAACTGGTGAGCATGTCGCTCTGTTAGTATAGGAGATACCTGAAAACATATCACACTTTTCATCATAGTGCTTTTACCAATGCATAAAATGCATGGAGAAGTCATTTCGAATGACTGGTCCTCAGTGTTGTGAGAACGATGACTGGTTAAAATTTTTGGTGGTTTCTTGTTCAGTCCATAGGCCTACATCATGTGGCAAACCGGTGAGCATGTGGCTCTATTAGTATAGGAGATACCTGAAAACATATCACACTTTTCATCATAGTGCTTTTACCAATGCATAAAATGCATGGTGAAGTCATTTCGAATGACTGGTCCTCAGTGTTGTGAGAACGATGACTGGTTAAAATTTTTGGTGGTTTCTTGTTCAGTCCATAGGCCTACATCATGTGGCAAACCGGTGAGCATGTGGCTCTATTAGTATAGGAGATACCTGAAAACATATCACACTTTTCATCATAGTGCTTTTACCAATGCATAAAATGCATGGAGAAGTCATTTCGAATGACTGGTCCTCAGTGTTGTGAGAACGATGACTGGTTAATATTTTTGGTGGTTTCTTGTTCAGTCCATAGGCCTACATCATGTGGCAAACTGGTGAGCATGTCGCTCTGTTAGTATAGGAGATACCTGAAAACATATCACACTTTTCATCATAGTGCTTTTACCAATGCATAAAATGCATGGAGAAGTCATTTCGAATGACTGGTCCTCAGTGTTGTGAGAACGATGACTGGTTAAAATTTTTGGTGGTTTCTTGTTCAGTCCATAGGCCTACATCATGTGGCAAACCGGTGAGCATTTGGCTCTATTAGTATAGGAGATACCTGAAAACATATCACATTTTTCATCATAGTGCTTTTACCAATGCATAAAATGCATGGAGAAGTCATTTCGAATGACTGGTCCTCAGTGTTGTGAGAACGATGACTGGTTCAAATTTTTGGTGGTTTCTTGTTCAGTCCATAGGCCTACATCATGTGGCAAACCGGTGAGCATGTGGCTCTATTAGTATAGGAGATACCTGAAAACATATCACACTTTTCATCATAGTGCTTTTACCAATGCATAAAATGCATGGTGAAGTCATTTCGAATGACTGGTCCTCAGTGTTGTGAGAACGATGACTGGTTAAAATTTTTGGTGGTTTCTTGTTCAGTCCATAGGCCTACATCATGTGGCAAACCGGTGAGCATGTGGCTCTATTAGTATAGGAGATACCTGAAAACATATCACACTTTTCATCATAGTGCTTTTACCAATGCATAAAATGCATGGAGAAGTCATTTCGAATGACTGGTCCTCAGTGTTGTGAGAACGATGACTGGTTAAAATTTTTGGTGGTTTCTTGTTCAGTCCATAGGCCTACATCATGTGGCAAACCGGTGAGCATGTGGCTCTATTAGTATAGGAGATACCTGAAAACATATCACACTTTTCATCATGGTGCTTTTACCAATGCATAAAATGCATGGAGAAGTCATTTCGAATGACTGGTCCTCAGTGTTGTGAGAACGATGACTGGTTAAAATTTTTGGTGGTTTCTTGTTCAGTCCATAGGCCTACATCATGTGGCAAACTGGTGAGCATGTGGCTCTATTAGTATAGGAGATACCTGAAAACATATCACACTTTTCATCATAGTGCTTTTACCAATGCATAAAATGCATGGTGAAGTCATTTCGAATGACTGGTCCTCAGTGTTGTGAGAACGATGACTGGTTAAAATTTTTGGTGGTTTCTTGTTCAGTCCATAGGCCTACATCATGTGGCAAACCGGTGAGCATGTGGCTCTATTAGTATAGGAGATACCTGAAAACATGTCACACTTTTCATCATAGTGCTTTTACCAATGCATAAAATGCATGGAGAAGTCATTTCGAATGACTGGTCCTCAGTGTTGTGAGAACGATGACTGGTTAATATTTTTGGTGGTTTCTTGTTCAGTCCATAGGCCTACATCATGTGGCAAACTGGTGAGCATGTGGCTCTATTAGTATAGGAGATACCTGAAAACATATCACACTTTTCATCATAGTGCTTTTACCAATGCATAAAATGCATGGAGAAGTCATTTCGAATGACTGGTCCTCAGTGTTGTGAGAACGATGACCGGTTAAAATTTTTGGTGGTTTCTTGTTCAGTCCATAGGCCTACATCATGTGGCAAACCGGTGAGCATGTGGCTCTATTAGTATAGGAGATACCTGAAAACATATCACACTTTTCATCATAGTGCTTCTACCAATGCATAAAATGCATGGAGAAGTCATTTCGAATGACTGGTCCTCAGTGTTGTGAGAACGATGACTGGTTAAACTTTTTGGTGGTTTCTTGTTCAGTCCATAGGCCTACATCATGTGGCAAACCGGTGAGCATGTGGCTCTATTAGTATAGGAGATACCTGAAAACATATCACACTTTTCATCATAGTGCTTTTACCAATGCATAAAATGCATGGAGAAGTCATTTCGAATGACTGGTCCTCAGTGTTGTGAGAACGATGACTGGTTAAAATTTTTGGTGGTTTCTTGTTCAGTCCATAGGCCTACATCATGTGGCAAACCGGTGAGCATGTGGCTCTATTAGTATAGGAGATACCTGAAAACATATCACACTTTTCATCATAGTGCTTTTACCAATGCATAAAATGCATGGAGAAGTCATTTCGAATGACTGGTCCTCAGTGTTGTGAGAACGATGACTGGTTAAAATTTTTGGTGGTTTCTTGTTCAGTCCATAGGCCTACATCATGTGGCAAACCGGTGAGCATGTGGCTCTATTAGTATAGGAGATACCTGAAAACATATCACACTTTTCATCATAGTGCTTTTACCAATGCATAAAATGCATGGAGAAGTCATTTCGAATGACTGGTCCTCAGTGTTGTGAGAACGATGACTGGTTCACATTTTTGGTGGTTTCTTGTTCAGTCCATAGGCCTACATCATGTGGCAAACCGGTGAGCATGTGGCTCTATTAGTATAGGAGATACCTGAAAACATATCACACTTTTCATCATAGTGCTTTTACCAATGCATAAAATGCATGGAGAAGTCATTTCGAATGACTGGTCCTCAGTGTTGTGAGAACGATGACTGGTTCACATTTTTGGTGGTTTCTTGTTCAGTCCATAGGCCTACATCATGTGGCAAACCGGTGAGCATGTGGCTCTATTAGTATAGGAGATACCTGAAAACATATCACACTTTTCATCATAGTGCTTTTACCAATGCATAAAATGCATGGAGAAGTCATTTCGAATGACTGGTCCTCAGTGTTGTGAGAACGATGACTGGTTAAAATTTTTGGTGGTTTCTTGTTCAGTCCATAGGCCTACATCATGTGGCAAACCGGTGAGCATGTGGCTCTATTAGTATAGGAGATACCTGAAAACATATCACACTTTTCATCATAGTGCTTTTACCAATGCATAAAATGCATGGAGAAGTCATTTCGAATGACTGGTCCTCAGTGTTGTGAGAACGATGATTGGTTAAAATTTTTGGTGGTTTCTTGTTCAGTCCATAGGCCTACATCATGTGGCAAACCGGTGAGCATGTGGCTCTATTAGTATAGGAGATACCTGAAAACATATCACACTTTTCATCATAGTGCTTTTACCAATGCATAAAATGCATGGAGAAGTCGTTTCGAATGACTGGTCCTCAGTGTTGTGAGAACGATGACTGGTTAAAATTTTTGGTGGTTTCTTGTTCAGTCCATAGGCCTACATCATGTGGCAAACTGGTGAGCATGTGGCTCTATTAGTATAGGAGATACCTGAAAACATATCACACTTTTCATCATAGTGCTTTTACCAATGCATAAAATGCATGGAGAAGTCATTTCGAATGACTGGTCCTCAGTGTTGTGAGAACGATGACTGGTTAAAATTTTTGGTGGTTTCTTGTTCAGTCCATAGGCCTACATCATGTGGCAAACCGGTGAGCATGTGGCTCTATTAGTATAGGAGATACCTGAAAACATATCACACTTTTCATCATAGTGCTTTTACCAATGCATAAAATGCATGGAGAAGTCATTTCGAATGACTGGTCCTCAGTGTTGTGAGAACGATGACTGGTTAAAATTTTTGGTGGTTTCTTGTTCAGTCCATAGGCCTACATCATGTGGCAAACCGGTGAGCATGTGGCTCTATTAGTATAGGAGATACCTGAAAACATATCACACTTTTCATCATAGGGCTTTTACCAATGCATAAAATGCATGGAGAAGTCATTTCGAATGACTGGTCCTCAGTGTTGTGAGAACGATGACTGGTTAAAATTTTTGGTGGTTTCTTGTTCAGTCCATAGGCCTACATCATGTGGCAAACCGGTGAGCATGTGGCTCTATTAGTATAGGAGATACCTGAAAACATATCACACTTTTCATCATAGTGCTTTTACCAATGCATAAAATACATGGAGAAGTCATTTCGAATGACTGGTCCTCAGTGTTGTGAGAACGATGACTGGTTAAAATTTTTGGTGGTTTCTTGTTCAGTCCATAGGCCTACATCATGTGGCAAACCGGTGAGCATGTGGCTCTATTAGTATAGGAGATACCTGAAAACATATCACACTTTTCATCATAGTGCTTTTACCAATGCATAAAATGCATGGAGAAGTCATTTCGAATGACTGGTCCTCAGTGTTGTGAGAACGATGACTGGTTAAAATTTTTGGTGGTTTCTTGTTCAGTCCATAGGCCTACATCATGTGGCAAACCGGTGAGCATGTGGCTCTATTAGTATAGGAGATACCTGAAAACATATCACACTTTTCATCATAGTGCTTTTACCAATGCATAAAATGCATGGTGAAGTCATTTCGAATGACTGGTCCTCAGTGTTGTGAGAACGATGACTGGTTAAAATTTTTGGTGGTTTCTTGTTCAGTCCATAGGCCTACATCATGTGGCAAACCGGTGAGCATGTGGCTCTATTAGTATAGGAGATACCTGAAAACATATCACACTTTTCATCATAGTGCTGTTACCAATGCATAAAATGCATGGAGAAGTCATTTCGAATGACTGGTCCTCAGTGTTGTGAGAACGATGACTGGTTAAAATTTTTGGTGGTTTCTTGTTCAGTCCATAGGCCTACATCATGTGGCAAACCGGTGAGCATGTGGCTCTATTAGTATAGGAGATACCTGAAAACATATCACACTTTTCATCATAGTGCTTTTACCAATGCATAAAATGCATGGAGAAGTCATTTCGAATGACTGGTCCTCAGTGTTGTGAAGAACGATGACTGGTTAAAATTTTTGGTGGTTTCTTGTTCAGTCCATAGGCCTACATCATGTGGCAAACCGGTGAGCATGTGGCTCTATTAGTATAGGAGATACCTGAAAACATATCACACTTTTCATCATAGTGCTTTTACCAATGCATAAAATGCATGGAGAAGTCATTTCGAATGACTGGTCCTCAGTGTTGTGAGAACGATGACTGGTTAAAATTTTTGGTGGTTTCTTGTTCAGTCCATAGGCCTACATCATGTGGCAAACCGGTGAGCATGTGGCTCTATTAGTATAGGAGATACCTGAAAACATATCACACTTTTCATCATAGTGCTTTTACCAATGCATAAAATGCATGGAGAAGTCATTTCGAATGACTGGTCCTCAGTGTTGTGAGAACGATGACTGGTTAAAATTTTTGGTGGTTTCTTGTTCAGTCCATAGGCCTACATCATGTGGCAAACCGGTGAGCATGTGGCTCTATTAGTATAGGAGATACCTGAAAACATATCACACTTTTCATCATAGTGCTTTTACCAATGCATAAAATGCATGGAGAAGTCATTTCGAATGACTGGTCCTCAGTGTTGTGAGAACGATGACTGGTTAAAATTTTTGGTGGTTTCTTGTTCAGTCCATAGGCCTACATCATGTGGCAAACCGGTGAGCATGTGGCTCTATTAGTATAGGAGATACCTGAAAACATATCACACTTTTCATCATAGTGCTTTTACCAATGCATAAAATGCATGGAGAAGTCATTTCGAATGACTGGTCCTCAGTGTTGTGAGAACGATGACTGGTTAAAATTTTTGGTGGTTTCTTGTTCAGTCCATAGGCCTACATCATGTGGCAAACCGGTGAGCATGTGGCTCTATTAGTATAGGAGATACCTGAAAACATATCACACTTTTCATCATAGTGCTTTTACCAATGCATAAAATGCATGGAGAAGTCATTTCGAATGACTGGTCCTCAGTGTTGTGAGAACGATGACTGGTTAAAATTTTTGGTGGTTTCTTGTTCAGTCCATAGGCCTACATCATGTGGCAAACCGGTGAGCATGTGGCTCTATTAGTATAGGAGATACCTGAAAACATATCATACTTTTCATCATAGGGCTTTTACCAATGCATAAAATGCATGGAGAAGTCATTTCGAATGACTGGTCCTCAGTGTTGTGAGAACGATGACTGGTTAAAATTTTTGGTGGTTTCTTGTTCAGTCCATAGGCCTACATCATGTGGCAAACCGGTGAGCATGTGGCTCTATTAGTATAGGAGATACCTGAAAACATATCACACTTTTCATCATAGTGCTTTTACCAATGCATAAAATACATGGAGAAGTCATTTCGAATGACTGGTCCTCAGTGTTGTGAGAACGATGACTGGTTAAAATTTTTGGTGGTTTCTTGTTCAGTCCATAGGCCTACATCATGTGGCAAACCGGTGAGCATGTGGCTCTATTAGTATAGGAGATACCTGAAAACATATCACACTTTTCATCATAGTGCTTTTACCAATGCATAAAATGCATGGAGAAGTCATTTCGAATGACTGGTCCTCAGTGTTGTGAGAACGATGACTGGTTAAAATTTTTGGTGGTTTCTTGTTCAGTCCATAGGCCTACATCATGTGGCAAACCGGTGAGCATGTGGCTCTATTAGTATAGGAGATACCTGAAAACATATCACACTTTTCATCATAGTGCTTTTACCAATGCATAAAATGCATGGTGAAGTCATTTCGAATGACTGGTCCTCAGTGTTGTGAGAACGATGACTGGTTAAAATTTTTGGTGGTTTCTTGTTCAGTCCATAGGCCTACATCATGTGGCAAACCGGTGAGCATGTGGCTCTATTAGTATAGGAGATACCTGAAAACATATCACACTTTTCATCATAGTGCTGTTACCAATGCATAAAATGCATGGAGAAGTCATTTCGAATGACTGGTCCTCAGTGTTGTGAGAACGATGACTGGTTAAAATTTTTGGTGGTTTCTTGTTCAGTCCATAGGCCTACATCATGTGGCAAACCGGTGAGCATGTGGCTCTATTAGTATAGGAGATACCTGAAAACATATCACACTTTTCATCATAGTGCTTTTACCAATGCATAAAATGCATGGAGAAGTCATTTCGAATGACTGGTCCTCAGTGTTGTGAAGAACGATGACTGGTTAAAATTTTTGGTGGTTTCTTGTTCAGTCCATAGGCCTACATCATGTGGCAAACCGGTGAGCATGTGGCTCTATTAGTATAGGAGATACCTGAAAACATATCACACTTTTCATCATAGTGCTTTTACCAATGCATAAAATGCATGGAGAAGTCATTTCGAATGACTGGTCCTCAGTGTTGTGAGAACGATGACTGGTTAAAATTTTTGGTGGTTTCTTGTTCAGTCCATAGGCCTACATCATGTGGCAAACCGGTGAGCATGTGGCTCTATTAGTATAGGAGATACCTGAAAACATATCACACTTTTCATCATAGTGCTTTTACCAATGCATAAAATGCATGGAGAAGTCATTTCGAATGACTGGTCCTCAGTGTTGTGAGAACGATGACTGGTTAAAATTTTTGGTGGTTTCTTGTTCAGTCCATAGGCCTACATCATGTGGCAAACCGGTGAGCATGTGGCTCTATTAGTATAGGAGATACCTGAAAACATATCACACTTTTCATCATAGTGCTTTTACCAATGCATAAAATGCATGGAGAAGTCATTTCGAATGACTGGTCCTCAGTGTTGTGAGAACGATGACTGGTTAAAATTTTTGGTGGTTTCTTGTTCAGTCCATAGGCCTACATCATGTGGCAAACCGGTGAGCATGTGGCTCTATTAGTATAGGAGATACCTGAAAACATATCACACTTTTCATCATAGTGCTTTTACCAATGCATAAAATGCATGGAGAAGTCATTTCGAATGACTGGTCCTCAGTGTTGTGAGAACGATGACTGGTTAAAATTTTTGTTGGTTTCTTGTTCAGTCCATAGGCCTACATCATGTGGCAAACCGGTGAGCATGTGGCTCTATTAGTATAGGAGATACCTGAAAACATATCACACTTTTCATCATAGTGCTTTTACCAATGCATAAAATGCATGGAGAAGTCATTTCGAATGACTGGTCCTCAGTGTTGTGAGAACGATGACTGGTTAAAATTTTTGGTGGTTTCTTGTTCAGTCCATAGGCCTACATCCTGTGGCAAACCGGTGAGCATGTGGCTCTATTAGTATAGGAGATACCTGAAAACATATCACACTTTTCATCATAGTGCTTTTACCAATGCATAAAATGCATGGAGAAGTCATTTCGAATGACTGGTCATCAGTGTTGTGAGAACGATGACTGGTTAAAATTTTTGGTGGTTTCTTGTTCAGTCCATAGGCCTACATCATGTGGCAAACCGGTGAGCATGTGGCTCTATTAGTATAGGAGATACCTGAAAACATATCACACTTTTCATCATAGTGCTTTTACCAATGCATAAAATGCATGGAGAAGTCATTTCGAATGACTGGTCCTCAGTGTTGTGAGAACGATGACTGGTTAAAATTTTTGGTGGTTTCTTGTTCAGTCCATAGGCCTACATCATGTGGCAAACCGGTGAGCATGTGGCTCTATTAGTATAGGAGATACCTGAAAACATATCACACTTTTCATCATAGTGCTTTTACCAATGCATAAAATGCATGGAGAAGTCATTTCGAATGACTGGTCCTCAGTGTTGTGAGAACGATGACTGGTTAAAATTTTTGGTGGTTTCTTGTTCAGTCCATAGGCCTACATCATGTGGCAAACCGGTGAGCATGTGGCTCTATTAGTATAGGAGATACCTGAAAACATATCACACTTTTCATCATAGTGCTTTTACCAATGCATAAAATGCATGGAGAAGTCATTTCGAATGACTGGTCCTCAGTGTTGTGAGAACGATGACTGGTTAAAATTTTTGGTGGTTTCTTGTTCAGTCCATAGGCCTACATCATGTGGCAAACCGGTGAGCATGTGGCTCTATTAGTATAGGAGATACCTGAAAACACATCACACTTTTCATCATAGTGCTTTTACCAATGCATAAAATGCATGGAGAAGTCATTTCGAATGACTGGTCCTCAGTGTTGTGAGAACGATGACTGGTTAAAATTTTTGGTGGTTTCTTGTTCAGTCCATAGGCCTACATCATGTGGCAAACCGGTGAGCATGTGGCTCTATTAGTATAGGAGATACCTGAAAACATATCACACTTTTCATCATAGTGCTTTTACCAATGCATAAAATGCATGGAGAAGTCATTTCGAATGACTGGTCCTCAGTGTTGTGAGAACGATGACTGGTTAAAATTTTTGGTGGTTTCTTGTTCAGTCCATAGGCCTACATCATGTGGCAAACCGGTGAGCATGTGGCTCTATTAGTATAGGAGATACCTGAAAACATATCACACTTTTCATCATAGTGCTTTTACCAATGCATAAAATGCATGGAGAAGTCATTTCGAATGACTGGTCCTCAGTGTTGTGAGAACGATGACTGGTTAAAATTTTTGGTGGTTTCTTGTTCAGTCCATAGGCCTACATCATGTGGCAAACCGGTGAGCATGTGGCTCTATTAGTATAGGAGATACCTGAAAACATATCACACTTTTCATCATAGTGCTTTTACCAATGCATAAAATGCATGGAGAAGTCATTTCGAATGACTGGTCCTCAGTGTTGTGAGAACGATGACTGGTTAAAATTTTTGGTGGTTTCTTGTTCAGTCCATAGGCCTACATCATGTGGCAAACCGGTGAGCATGTGGCTCTATTAGTATAGGAGATACCTGAAAACACATCACACTTTTCATCATAGTGCTTTTACCAATGCATAAAATGCATGGAGAAGTCATTTCGAATGACTGGTCCTCAGTGTTGTGAGAACGATGACTGGTTAAAATTTTTGGTGGTTTCTTGTTCAGTCCATAGGCCTACATCATGTGGCAAACCGGTGAGCATGTGGCTCTATTAGTATAGGAGATACCTGAAAACATATCACACTTTTCATCATAGTGCTTTTACCAATGCATAAAATGCATGGAGAAGTCATTTCGAATGACTGGTCCTCAGTGTTGTGAGAACGATGACTGGTTAAAATTTTTGGTGGTTTCTTGTTCAGTCCATAGGCCTACATCATGTGGCAAACCGGTGAGCATGTGGCTCTATTAGTATAGGAGATACCTGAAAACATATCACACTTTTCATCATAGTGCTTTTACCAATGCATAAAATGCATGGAGAAGTCATTTCGAATGACTGGTCCTCAGTGTTGTGAGAACGATGACTGGTTAAAATTTTTGGTGGTTTCTTGTTCAGTCCATAGGCCTACATCATGTGGCAAACCGGTGAGCATGTGGCTCTATTAGTATAGGAGATACCTGAAAACATATCACACTTTTCATCATAGTGCTTTTACCAATGCATAAAATGCATGGAGAAGTCATTTCGAATGACTGGTCCTCAGTGTTGTGAGAACGATGACTGGTTAAAATTTTTGGTGGTTTCTTGTTCAGTCCATAGGCCTACATCATGTGGCAAACCGGTGAGCATGTGGCTCTATTAGTATAGGAGATACCTGAAAACATATCACACTTTTCATCATAGTGCTTTTACCAATGCATAAAATGCATGGAGAAGTCATTTCGAATGACTGGTCCTCAGTGTTGTGAGAACGATGACTGGTTAAAATTTTTGGTGGTTTCTTGTTCAGTCCATAGGCCTACATCATGTGGCAAACCGGTGAGCATGTGGCTCTATTAGTATAGGAGATACCTGAAAACATATCACACTTTTCATCATAGTGCTTTTACCAATGCATAAAATGCATGGAGAAGTCATTTCGAATGACTGGTCCTCAGTGTTGTGAGAACGATGACTGGTTAAAATTTTTGGTGGTTTCTTGTTCAGTCCATAGGCCTACATCATGTGGCAAACCGGTGAGCATGTGGCTCTATTAGTATAGGAGATACCTGAAAACATATCACACTTTTCATCATAGTGCTTTTACCAATGCATAAAATGCATGGAGAAGTCATTTCGAATGACTGGTCCTCAGTGTTGTGAGAACGATGACTGGTTAAAATTTTTGGTGGTTTCTTGTTCAGTCCATAGGCCTACATCATGTGGCAAACCGGTGAGCATGTGGCTCTATTAGTATAGGAGATACCTGAAAACATATCACACTTTTCATCATAGTGCTTTTACCAATGCATAAAATGCATGGAGAAGTCATTTCGAATGACTGGTCCTCAGTGTTGTGAGAACGATGACTGGTTAAAATTTTTGGTGGTTTCTTGTTCAGTCCATAGGCCTACATCATGTGGCAAACCGGTGAGCATGTGGCTCTATTAGTATAGGAGATACCTGAAAACATATCACACTTTTCATCATAGTGCTTTTACCAATGCATAAAATGCATGGAGAAGTCATTTCGAATGACTGGTCCTCAGTGTTGTGAGAACGATGACTGGTTAAAATTTTTGGTGGTTTCTTGTTCAGTCCATAGGCCTACATCATGTGGCAAACCGGTGAGCATGTGGCTCTATTAGTATAGGAGATACCTGAAAACATATCACACTTTTCATCATAGTGCTTTTACCAATGCATAAAATGCATGGAGAAGTCATTTCGAATGACTGGTCCTCAGTGTTGTGAGAACGATGACTGGTTAAAATTTTTGGTGGTTTCTTGTTCAGTCCATAGGCCTACATCATGTGGCAAACCGGTGAGCATGTGGCTCTATTAGTATAGGAGATACCTGAAAACATATCACACTTTTCATCATAGTGCTTTTACCAATGCATAAAATGCATGGAGAAGTCATTTCGAATGACTGGTCCTCAGTGTTGTGAGAACGATGACTGGTTAAAATTTTTGGTGGTTTCTTGTTCAGTCCATAGGCCTACATCATGTGGCAAACCGGTGAGCATGTGGCTCTATTAGTATAGGAGATACCTGAAAACATATCACACTTTTCATCATAGTGCTTTTACCAATGCATAAAATGCATGGAGAAGTCATTTCGAATGACTGGTCCTCAGTGTTGTGAGAACGATGACTGGTTAAAATTTTTGGTGGTTTCTTGTTCAGTCCATAGGCCTACATCATGTGGCAAACCGGTGAGCATGTGGCTCTATTAGTATAGGAGATACCTGAAAACATATCACACTTTTCATCATAGTGCTTTTACCAATGCATAAAATGCATGGAGAAGTCATTTCGAATGACTGGTCCTCAGTGTTGTGAGAACGATGACTGGTTAAAATTTTTGGTGGTTTCTTGTTCAGTCCATAGGCCTACATCATGTGGCAAACCGGTGAGCATGTGGCTCTATTAGTATAGGAGATACCTGAAAACATATCACACTTTTCATCATAGTGCTTTTACCAATGCATAAAATGCATGGAGAAGTCATTTCGAATGACTGGTCCTCAGTGTTGTGAGAACGATGACTGGTTAAAATTTTTGGTGGTTTCTTGTTCAGTCCATAGGCCTACATCATGTGGCAAACCGGTGAGCATGTGGCTCTATTAGTATAGGAGATACCTGAAAACATATCACACTTTTCATCATAGTGCTTTTACCAATGCATAAAATGCATGGAGAAGTCATTTCGAATGACTGGTCCTCAGTGTTGTGAGAACGATGACTGGTTAAAATTTTTGGTGGTTTCTTGTTCAGTCCATAGGCCTACATCATGTGGCAAACCGGTGAGCATGTGGCTCTATTAGTATAGGAGATACCTGAAAACATATCACACTTTTCATCATAGTGCTTTTACCAATGCATAAAATGCATGGAGAAGTCATTTCGAATGACTGGTCCTCAGTGTTGTGAGAACGATGACTGGTTAAAATTTTTGGTGGTTTCTTGTTCAGTCCATAGGCCTACATCATGTGGCAAACCGGTGAGCATGTGGCTCTATTAGTATAGGAGATACCTGAAAACATATCACACTTTTCATCATAGTGCTTTTACCAATGCATAAAATGCATGGAGAAGTCATTTCGAATGACTGGTCCTCAGTGTTGTGAGAACGATGACTGGTTAAAATTTTTGGTGGTTTCTTGTTCAGTCCATAGGCCTACATCATGTGGCAAACCGGTGAGCATGTGGCTCTATTAGTATAGGAGATACCTGAAAACATATCACACTTTTCATCATAGTGCTTTTACCAATGCATAAAATGCATGGAGAAGTCATTTCGAATGACTGGTCCTCAGTGTTGTGAGAACGATGACTGGTTAAAATTTTTGGTGGTTTCTTGTTCAGTCCATAGGCCTACATCATGTGGCAAACCGGTGAGCATGTGGCTCTATTAGTATAGGAGATACCTGAAAACATATCACACTTTTCATCATAGTGCTTTTACCAATGCATAAAATGCATGGAGAAGTCATTTCGAATGACTGGTCCTCAGTGTTGTGAGAACGATGACTGGTTAAAATTTTTGGTGGTTTCTTGTTCAGTCCATAGCCTACATCATGTGGCAAACCGGTGAGCATGTGGCTCTATTAGTATAGGAGATACCTGAAAACATATCACACTTTTCATCATAGTGCTTTTACCAATGCATAAAATGCATGGAGAAGTCATTTCGAATGACTGGTCCTCAGTGTTGTGAGAACGATGACTGGTTAAAATTTTTGGTGGTTTCTTGTTCAGTCCATAGGCCTACATCATGTGGCAAACCGGTGAGCATGTGGCTCTATTAGTATAGGAGATACCTGAAAACATATCACACTTTTCATCATAGTGCTTTTACCAATGCATAAAATGCATGGAGAAGTCATTTCGAATGACTGGTCCTCAGTGTTGTGAGAACGATGACTGGTTAAAATTTTTGGTGGTTTCTTGTTCAGTCCATAGGCCTACATCATGTGGCAAACCGGTGAGCATGTGGCTCTATTAGTATAGGAGATACCTGAAAACATATCACACTTTTCATCATAGTGCTTTTACCAATGCATAAAATGCATGGAGAAGTCATTTCGAATGACTGGTCCTCAGTGTTGTGAGAACGATGACTGGTTAAAATTTTTGGTGGTTTCTTGTTCAGTCCATAGGCCTACATCATGTGGCAAACCGGTGAGCATGTGGCTCTATTAGTATAGGAGATACCTGAAAACATATCACACTTTTCATCATAGTGCTTTTACCAATGCATAAAATGCATGGAGAAGTCATTTCGAATGACTGGTCCTCAGTGTTGTGAGAACGATGACTGGTTAAAATTTTTGGTGGTTTCTTGTTCAGTCCATAGGCCTACATCATGTGGCAAACCGGTGAGCATGTGGCTCTATTAGTATAGGAGATACCTGAAAACATATCACACTTTTCATCATAGTGCTTTTACCAATGCATAAAATGCATGGAGAAGTCATTTCGAATGACTGGTCCTCAGTGTTGTGAGAACGATGACTGGTTAAAATTTTTGGTGGTTTCTTGTTCAGTCCATAGGCCTACATCATGTGGCAAACCGGTGAGCATGTGGCTCTATTAGTATAGGAGATACCTGAAAACATATCACACTTTTCATCATAGTGCTTTTACCAATGCATAAAATGCATGGAGAAGTCATTTCGAATGACTGGTCCTCAGTGTTGTGAGAACGATGACTGGTTAAAATTTTTGGTGGTTTCTTGTTCAGTCCATAGGCCTACATCATGTGGCAAACCGGTGAGCATGTGGCTCTATTAGTATAGGAGATACCTGAAAACATATCACACTTTTCATCATAGTGCTTTTACCAATGCATAAAATGCATGGAGAAGTCATTTCGAATGACTGGTCCTCAGTGTTGTGAGAACGATGACTGGTTAAAATTTTTGGTGGTTTCTTGTTCAGTCCATAGGCCTACATCATGTGGCAAACCGGTGAGCATGTGGCTCTATTAGTATAGGAGATACCTGAAAACATATCACACTTTTCATCATAGTGCTTTTACCAATGCATAAAATGCATGGAGAAGTCATTTCGAATGACTGGTCCTCAGTGTTGTGAGAACGATGACTGGTTAAAATTTTTGGTGGTTTCTTGTTCAGTCCATAGGCCTACATCATGTGGCAAACCGGTGAGCATGTGGCTCTATTAGTATAGGAGATACCTGAAAACATATCACACTTTTCATCATAGTGCTTTTACCAATGCATAAAATGCATGGAGAAGTCATTTCGAATGACTGGTCCTCAGTGTTGTGAGAACGATGACTGGTTAAAATTTTTGGTGGTTTCTTGTTCAGTCCATAGGCCTACATCATGTGGCAAACCGGTGAGCATGTGGCTCTATTAGTATAGGAGATACCTGAAAACATATCACACTTTTCATCATAGTGCTTTTACCAATGCATAAAATGCATGGAGAAGTCATTTCGAATGACTGGTCCTCAGTGTTGTGAGAACGATGACTGGTTAAAATTTTTGGTGGTTTCTTGTTCAGTCCATAGGCCTACATCATGTGGCAAACCGGTGAGCATGTGGCTCTATTAGTATAGGAGATACCTGAAAACATATCACACTTTTCATCATAGTGCTTTTACCAATGCATAAAATGCATGGAGAAGTCATTTCGAATGACTGGTCCTCAGTGTTGTGAGAACGATGACTGGTTAAAATTTTTGGTGGTTTCTTGTTCAGTCCATAGGCCTACATCATGTGGCAAACCGGTGAGCATGTGGCTCTATTAGTATAGGAGATACCTGAAAACATATCACACTTTTCATCATAGTGCTTTTACCAATGCATAAAATGCATGGAGAAGTCATTTCGAATGACTGGTCCTCAGTGTTGTGAGAACGATGACTGGTTAAAATTTTTGGTGGTTTCTTGTTCAGTCCATAGGCCTACATCATGTGGCAAACCGGTGAGCATGTGGCTCTATTAGTATAGGAGATACCTGAAAACAT
The DNA here is from genome assembly GCF_032444005.1 of Ranitomeya imitator. NCBI lineage: Eukaryota > Metazoa > Chordata > Amphibia > Anura > Dendrobatidae > Ranitomeya > Ranitomeya imitator. The sequence goes on along the minus strand of NW_027193351.1, from coordinate 749,153 downwards.
ATCACACTTTTCATCATAGTGCTTTTACCAATGCATAAAATGCATGGAGAAGTCATTTCGAATGACTGGTCCTCAGTGTTGTGAGAACGATGACTGGTTAAAATTTTTGGTGGTTTCTTGTTCAGTCCATAGGCCTACATCATGTGGCAAACCGGTGAGCATGTGGCTCTATTAGTATAGGAGATACCTGAAAACATATCACACTTTTCATCATAGTGCTTTTACCAATGCATAAAATGCATGGAGAAGTCATTTCGAATGACTGGTCCTCAGTGTTGTGAGAACGATGACTGGTTAAAATTTTTGGTGGTTTCTTGTTCAGTCCATAGGCCTACATCATGTGGCAAACCGGTGAGCATGTGGCTCTATTAGTATAGGAGATACCTGAAAACATATCACACTTTTCATCATAGTGCTTTTACCAATGCATAAAATGCATGGAGAAGTCATTTCGAATGACTGGTCCTCAGTGTTGTGAGAACGATGACTGGTTAAAATTTTTGGTGGTTTCTTGTTCAGTCCATAGGCCTACATCATGTGGCAAACCGGTGAGCATGTGGCTCTATTAGTATAGGAGATACCTGAAAACATATCACACTTTTCATCATAGTGCTTTTACCAATGCATAAAATGCATGGAGAAGTCATTTCGAATGACTGGTCCTCAGTGTTGTAGAGAACGATGACTGGTTAAAATTTTTGGTGGTTTCTTGTTCAGTCCATAGGCCTACATCATGTGGCAAACCTGGTGAGCATGTGGCTCTATTAGTATAGGAGATACCTGAAAACATATCACACTTTTCATCATAGTGCTTTTACCAATGCATAAAATGCATGGAGAAGTCATTTCGAATGACTGGTCCTCAGTGTTGTGAGAACGATGACTGGTTAAAATTTTTGGTGGTTTCTTGTTCAGTCCATAGGCCTACATCATGTGGCAAACCCGGTGAGGCATGTGGCTCTATTAGTATAGGAGATACCTGAAAACATATCACACTTTTCATCATAGTGCTTTTACCAATGCATAAAATGCATGGAGAAAGTCATTTCGAATGACTGGTCCTCAGTGTTGTGAGAAACGATGACTGGTTAAAATTTTTGGTGGTTTCTTGTTCAGTCCATAGGCCTACATCATGTGGCAAACCGGTGAGCATGTGGCTCTATTAGTATAGGAGATACCTGAAAACATATCACACTTTTCATCATAGTGCTTTTACCAATGCATAATATGCATGGAGAAGTCATTTTCGAATGACTGGTCCTCAGTGTTGTGAGAACGATGACTGGTTAAAATTTTTGGTGGTTTCTTGTTCAGTCCATAGGCCTACATCATGTGGCAAACCGGTGAGCATGTGGCTCTATTAGTATAGGAGATACCTGAAAACATATCACACTTTTCATCATAGTGCTTTTACCAATGCATAAAATGCATGGAGAAGTCATTTCGAATGACTGGTCCTCAGTGTTGTGAGAACGATGACTGGTTAAAATTTTTGGTGGTTTCTTGTTCAGTCCATTAGCCTACATCATGTGGCAAACCGGTGAGCATGTGGCTCTATTAGTATAGGAGATACCTGAAAACATATCACACTTTTCATCATAGTGCTTTTACCAATGCATAAAATGCATGGAGAAGTCATTTCGAATGACTGGTCCTCAGTGTTGTGAGAACGATGACTGGTTAAAATTTTTGGTGGTTTCTTGTTCAGTCCATAGGCCTACATCATGTGGCAAACCGGTGAGCATGTGGCTCTATTAGTATAGGAGATACCTGAAAACATATCACACTTTTCATCATAGTGCTTTTACCAATGCATAAAATGCATGGAGAAGTCATTTCGAATGACTGGTCCTCAGTGTTGTGAGAACGATGACTGGTTAAAATTTTTGGTGGTTTCTTGTTCAGTCCATTAGGCCTACATCATGTGGCAAAACCGGTGAGCATGTGGCTCTATTAGTATAGGAGATACCTGAAAACATATCACACTTTTCATCATAGTGCTTTTACCAATGCATAAAATGCATGGAGAAGTCATTTCGAATGACTGGTCCTCAGTGTTGTGAGAACGATGACTGGTTAAAATTTTTGGTGGTTTCTTGTTCAGTCCATAGCCTACAACATGTGGCAAACCGGTGAGCATGTGGCTCTATTAGTATAGGAGATACCTGAAAACATATCACACTTTTCATCATAGTGCTTTTACCAATGCATAAAATGCATGGAGAAGTCATTTCGAATGACTGGTCCTCAGTGTTGTGAGAACGATGACTGGTTAAAATTTTTGGTGGTTTCTTGTTCAGTCCATTAGGCCTACATCATGTGGCAAACCGGTGAGCATGTGGCTCTATTAGTATAGGAGATACCTGAAAACATATCACACTTTTCATCATAGTGCTTTTACCAATGCATAAAATGCATGGAGAAGTCATTTCGAATGACTGGTCCTCAGTGTTTGTGAGAACGATGACTGGTTAAAATTTTTTGGTGGTTTCTTGTTCAGTCCATAGGCCTACATCATGTGGCAAACCGGTGAGCATGTGGCTCTATTAGTATAGGAGATACCTGAAAACATATCACACTTTTCATCATAGTGCTTTTACCAATGCATAAAATGCATGGAGAAGTCATTTCGAATGACTGGTCCTCAGTGTTGTGAGAACGATGACTGGTTAAAATTTTTGGTGGTTTCTTGTTCAGTCCATAGGCCTACATCATGTGGCAAACCGGTGAGCATGTGGCTCTATTAGTATAGGAGTTCTGACATGAAAACATATCACACTTTTCATCATAGTGCTTTTACCAATGCATAAAAATGCATGGAGAAGTCATTTCGAATGACTGGTCCTCAGTGTTGTGAGAACGATGACTGGTTAAAATTTTTGGTGGTTTCTTGTTCAGTCCATAGGCCTACAATCATGTGGCAAACCGGTGAGCATGTGGCTCTATTAGTATAGGAGATACCTGAAAACATATCACACTTTTCATCATAGTGCTTTTACCAATGCATAAAATGCATGGAGAAGTCATTTCGAATGACTGGTCCTCAGTGTTGTGAGAACGATGACTGGTTAAAATTTTTTGGTGGTTTCTTGTTCAGTCCATAGGCCTACATCATGTGGCAAACCGGGTGAGCATGTGGCTCTATTAGTATAGGAGATACCTGAAAAACATATCACACTTTTCATCATAGTGCTTTTACCAATGCATAAATTGCATGAGAGAAGTCATTTCGAATGACTGGTCCTCAGTGTTGTGAGAACGATGACTGGTTAAAATTTTTGGTGGTTTCTTGTTCAGTCCATAGGCCTACATCATGTGGCAAACCGGTGAGCATGTGGCTCTATTAGTATAGGAGATACCTGAAAACATATCACACTTTTCAATCATAGTGCTTTTACCAATGCATAAAATGCATGGAGAAGTCATTTCGAATGACTGGTCCTCAGTGTTGTGAGAACGATGACTGGTTAAAATTTTTGGTGGTTTCTTGTTCAGTCCATAGGCCTACATCATGTGGCAAACCGGTGAGCATGTGGCTCTATTAGTATAGGAGATACCTGAAAACATATCACACTTTTCATCATAGTGCTTTTACCAATGCATAAAATGCATGGAGAAGTCATTTCGAATGACTGGTCCTCAGTGTTGTGAGAACGATGACTGGTTAAAATTTTTGGTGGTTTCTTGTTCAGTCCATAGGCCTACATCATGTGGCAAACCGGTGAGCATGTGGCTCTATTAGTATAGGAGATACCTGAAAACATATCACACTTTTCATCATAGTGCTTTTACCAATGCATAAAATGCATGGAGAAGTCATTTCGAATGACTGGTCCTCAGTGTTGTGAGAACGATGACTGGTTAAAATTTTTGGTGGTTTCTTGTTCAGTCCATAGGCCTACATCATGTGGCAAACCGGTGAGCATGTGGCTCTATTAGTATAGGGAGATACCTGAAAACATATCACACTTTTCATCATAGTGCTTTTACCAATGCATAAAATGCATGGAGAAGTCATTTCGAATGACTGGTCCTCAGTGTTGTGAGAACGATGACTGGTTAAAATTTTTGGTGGTTTCTTGTTCAGTCCATTAGGCCTACATCATGTGGCAAACCGGTGAGCATGTGGCTCTATTAGTATAGGAGATACCTGAAAACATATCACACTTTTCATCATAGTGCTTTTACCAATGCATAAAATGCATGGAGAAGTCATTTCGAATGACTGGTCCTCAGTGTTGTGAGAACGATGACTGGTTAAAATTTTTGGTGGTTTCTTGTTCAGTCCATAGCCTACATCATGTGGCAAACCGGTGAGCATGTGGCTCTATTAGTATAGGAGATACCTGAAAACATATCACACTTTTCATCATAGTGCTTTTACCAATGGCATAAAATGCATGGAGAAGTCATTTCGAATGACTGGTCCTCAGTGTTGTGAGAACGATGACTGGTTAAAATTTTTGGTGGTTTCTTGTTCAGTCCATAGGCCTACATCATGTGGCAAACCGGTGAGCATGTGGCTCTATTAGTATAGGAGATACCTGAAAACATATCACACTTTTCATCATAGTGCTTTTACCAATGCATAAAATGCATGGAGAAGTCATTTCGAATGACTGGTCCTCAGTGTTGTGAGAACGATGACTGGTTAAAATTTTTGGTGGTTTCTTGTTCAGTCCATAGCCTACATCATGTGGCAAACCGGTGAGCATGTGGGCTCTATTAGTATAGGAGATACCTGAAAACATATCACACTTTTCATCATAGTGCTTTTACCAATGCATAAAATGCATGGAGAAGTCATTTCGAATGACTGGTCCTCAGTGTTGTGAGAACGATGACTGGTTAAAATTTTTGGTGGTTTCTTGTTCAGTCCATAGGCCTACATCATGTGGCAAACCGGTGAGCATGTGGCTCTATTAGTATAGGAGATACCTGAAAACATATCACACTTTTCATCATAGTGCTTTTACCAATGCATAAAATGCATGGAGAAGTCATTTCGAATGACTGGTCCTCAGTGTTGTGAGAACGATGACTGGTTAAAATTTTTGGTGGTTTCTTGTTCAGTCCATAGGCCTACATCATGTGGCAAACCGGTGAGCATGTGGCTCTATTAGTATAGGAGATACCTGAAAACATATCACACTTTTCATCATAGTGCTTTTACCAATGCATAAAATGCATGGAGAAGTCATTTCGAATGACTGGTCCTCAGTGTTGTGAGAACGATGACTGGTTAAAATTTTTGGTGGTTTCTTGTTCAGTCCCTAGGCCTACATCATGTGGCAAACCGGTGAGCATGTGGCTCTATTAGTATAGGAGATACCTGAAAACATATCACACTTTTCATCATAGTGCTTTTACCAATGCATAAAATGCATGGAGAAGTCATTTCGAATGACTGGTCCTCAGTGTTGTGAGAACGATGACTGGTTAAAATTTTTGGTGGTTTCTTGTTCAGTCCATAGGCCTACATCATGTGGCAAACCGTGTGAGCATGTGGCTCTATTAGTATAGGAGATACCTGAAAACATATCACACTTTTCATCATAGTGCTTTTACCAATGCATAAAATGCATGGAGAAGTCATTTCGAATGACTGGTCCTCAGTGTTGTGAGAACGATGACTGGTTAAAATTTTGTGGTGGTTTCTTGTTCAGTCCATAGGCCTACATCATGTGGCAAACCGGTGAGCATGTGGCTCTATTAGTATAGGAGATACCTGAAAACATATCACACTTTTCATCATAGTGCTTTTACCAATGCATAAAATGCATGGAGAAGTCATTTCGAATGACTGGTCCTCAGTGTTGTGAGAACGATGACTGGTTAAAATTTTTGGTGGTTTCTTGTTCAGTCCATAGGCCTACATCATGTGGCAAACCGGTGAGCATGTGGCTCTATTAGTATAGGAGATACCTGAAAACATATCACACTTTTCATCATAGTGCTTTTACCAATGCATAAAATGCATGGAGAAGTCATTTCGAATGACTGGTCCTCAGTGTTGTGAGAACGATGACTGGTTAAAATTTTTGGTGGTTTCTTGTTCAGTCCATAGGCCTACATCATGTGGCAAACCGGTGAGCATGTGGCTCTATTAGTATAGGAGATACCTGAAAACATATCACACTTTTCATCATAGTGCTTTTACCAATGCATAAAATGCATGGAGAAGTCATTTCGAATGACTGGTCCTCAGTGTTGTGAGAACGATGACTGGTTAAAATTTTTTGGTGGTTTCTTGTTCAGTCCATAGGCCTACATCATGTGGCAAACCGGTGAGCATGTGGCTCTATTAGTATAGGAGATACCTGAAAACATATCACACTTTTCATCATAGTGCTTTTACCAATGCATAAAATGCATGGAGAAGTCATTTCGAATGACTGGTCCTCAGTGTTGTGAGAACGATGACTGGTTAAAATTTTTGGTGGTTTCTTGTTCAGTCCATAGGCCTACATCATGTGGCAAACCGGTGAGCATGTGGCTCTATTAGTATAGGAGATACCTGAAAACATATCACACTTTTCATCATAGTGCTTTTACCAATGCATAAAATGCATGGAGAAGTCATTTCGAATGACTGGTCCTCAGTGTTGTGAGAACGATGACTGGTTAAAATTTTTGGTGGTTTCTTGTTCAGTCCATAGGCCTACATCATGTGGCAAACCGGTGAGCATGTGGCTCTATTAGTATAGGAGATACCTGAAAACATATCACACTTTTCATCATAGTGCTTTTACCAATGCATAAAATGCATGGAGAAGTCATTTCGAATGACTGGTCCTCAGTGTTGTGAGAACGATGACTGGTTAAAATTTTGTGGTGGTTTCTTGTTCAGTCCATAGGCCTACATCATGTGGCAAACCGGTGAGCATGTGGCTCTATTAGTATAGGAGATACCTGAAAACATATCACACTTTTCATCATAGTGCTTTTACCAATGCATAAAATGCATGGAGAAGTCATTTCGAATGACTGGTCCTCAGTGTTGTGAGAACGATGACTGGTTAAAATTTTTTGGTGGTTTCTTGTTCAGTCCATTAGGCCTACATCATGTGGCAAACCGAGTGAGCATGTGGCTCTATTAGTATAGGAGATACCTGAAAACATATCACACTTTTCATCATAGTGCTTTTACCAATGCATAAAATGCATGGAGAAGTCATTTCGAATGACTGGTCCTCAGTGTTGTGAGAACGATGACTGGTTAAAATTTTTGGTGGTTTCTTGTTCAGTCCATAGGCCTACATCATGTGGCAAACCGGTGAGCATGTGGCTCTATTAGTATAGGAGATACCTGAAAACATATCACACTTTTCATCATAGTGCTTTTACCAAATGCATAAAATGCATGGAGAAGTCATTTCGAATGACTGGTCCTCAGTGTTGTGAGAACGATGACTGGTTAAAATTTTTGGTGGTTTCTTGTTCAGTCCATTAGGCCTACATCATGTGGCAAACCGGTGAGCATGTGGCTCTATTAGTATAGGAGATACCTGAAAACATATCACACTTTTCATCATAGTGCTTTTACCAATGCATAAAATGCATGGAGAAGTCATTTCGAATGACTGGTCCTCAGTGTTGTGAGAACGATGACTGGTTAAAATTTTTGGTGGTTTCTTGTTCAGTCCATAGGCCTACATCATGTGGCAAACCGGTGAGCATGTGGCTCTATTAGTATAGGAGATACCTGAAAACATATCACACTTTTCATCATAGTGCTTTTACCAATGCATAAAATGCATGGAGAAGTCATTTCGAATGACTGGTCCTCAGTGTTGTGAGAACGATGACTGGTTAAAATTTTTGGTGGTTTCTTGTTCAGTCCATAGGCCTACATCATGTGGCAAACCGGTGAGCATGTGGCTCTATTAGTATAGGAGATACCTGAAAACATATCACACTTTTCATCATAGTGCTTTTACCAATGCATAAAATGCATGGAGAAGTCATTTCGAATGACTGGTCCTCAGTGTTGTGAGAACGATGACTGGTTAAAATTTTTGGTGGTTTCTTGTTCAGTCCATTAGGCCTACATCATGTGGCAAACCGGTGAGCATGTGGCTCTATTAGTATAGGAGATACCTGAAAACATATCACACTTTTCATCATAGTGCTTTTACCAATGCATAAAATGCATGGAGAAGTCATTTCGAATGACTGGTCCTCAGTGTTGTGAGAACGATGACTGGTTAAAATTTTTGAGTGGTTTCTTGTTCAGTCCATAGGCCTACATCATGTGGCAAACTCGGTGAGCATGTGGCTCTATTAGTATAGGAGATACCTGAAAACATATCACACTTTTCATCATAGTGCTTTTACCAATGCATAAAATGCATGGAGAAGTCATTTCGAATGACTGGTCCTCAGTGTTGTGAGAACGATGACTGGTTAAAATTTTTGGTGGTTTCTTGTTCAGTCCATAGGCCTACATCATAGTGGCAAACCGGTGAGCATGTGGCTCTATTAGTATAGGAGATACCTGAAAACATATCACACTTTTTCATCATAGTGCTTTTACCAATGCATAAAATGCATGGAGAAGTCATTTCGAATGACTGGTCCTCAGTGTTGTGAGAACGATGACTGGGTTAAAATTTTTGGTGGTTTCTTGTTCAGTCCATAGGCCTACATCATGTGGCAAACTGGTGAGCATGTGGCTCTATTAGTATAGGAGATACCTGAAAACATATCACACTTTTCATCACAGTGCTTTTACAATGCATAAAATGCATGGAGAAGTCATTTCGAATGACTGGTCCCTCAGTGTTGTGAGAACGATGACTGAGTTAAAATTTTTGGTGGTTTCTTGTTCAGTCCATAGGCCTACATCATGTGGCAAACTGGTGAGCATGTGGCTCTATTAGTATAGGAGATACCTGAAAACATATCACACTTTTTCATCATAGTGCTTTTACCCAATGCATAAAATGCATTGGAGAAGTCATTTCGAATGACTGGTCCTCAGTGTTGTGAGAACGATGACTGGTTAAAATTTTTGGTGGTTTCTTGTTCAGTCCATAGGCCTACAACATATGGCAAACCGGGTGAGCATGTGGCTCTATTAGTATAGGAGATACCTGAAAACATATCACACTTTTCATCATAGTGCTTTTACCAATGCATAAAATGCATGGAGAAGTCATTTCGAATGACTGGTCCTCAGTGTTTGTGAGAACGATGACTGGTTAAAATTTTTGGTGGTTTCTTGTTCAGTCCATAGGCCTACATCATGTGGCAAACCTGGTGAGCATGTGGCTCTATTAGTATAGGAGATACCTGAAAACATATCACACTTTTCATCACAGTGCTTTTACCAATGCATAAAATGCATGGAGAAGTCATTTCGAATGACTGGTCCTCAGTGTTGTGAGAACGATGACTGGTTAAAATTTTTGGTGGTTTCTTGTTCAGTCCATAGGCCTACATCATGTGGCAAACTGGTGAGCATGTGGCTCTATTAGTATAGGAGATACCTGAAAACATATCACACTTTTCATCATCAGTGCTTTTACCAATGCATAAAATGCATGGAGAAGTCATTTCGAATGACTGGTCCTCAGTGTTGTGAGAACGATGACTGGTTAAAATTTTTGGTGGTTTCTTGTTCAGTCCATAGGCCTACATCATGTGGCAAACCGGTGAGCATGTGGCTCTATTAGTATAGGAGATACCTGAAAACATATCACACTTTTCATCATAGTGCTTTTACCAATGCATAAAATGCATGGAGAAGTCATTTCGAATGACTGGTCCTCAGTGTTGTGAGAACGATGACTGGTTAAAATTTTTGGTGGTTTCTTGTTCAGTCCATAGGCCTACATCATGTGCAAACCGGTGAGCATGTGGCTCTATTAGTATAGGAGATACCTGAAAACATATCACACTTTTCATCATAGTGCTTTTACCAATGCATAAAATGCATGGAGAAGTCATTTCGAATGACTGGTCCTCAGTGTTGTGAGAACGATGACTGGTTAAAATTTTTGGTGGTTTCTTGTTCAGTCCATTAGCCTACATCATGTGGCAAACCTGGTGAGCATGTGGCTCTATTAGTATAGGAGATACCTGAAAACATATCACACTTTTCATCATAGTGCTTTTACCAATGCATAAAATGCATGGAGAAGTCATTTCGAATGACTGGTCCTCAGTGTTGTGAGAACGATGACTGGTTAAAATTTTTGGTGGTTTCTTGTTCAGTCCATAGGCCTACATCATGTGGCAAACTGGTGAGCATGTGGCTCTATTAGTATAGGAGATACCTGAAAACATATCACACTTTTCATCACAGTGCTTTTACCAATGCATAAGAATGCATGGAGAAGTCATTTCGAATGACTGGTCCTCAGTGTTGTGAGAACGATGACTGGTTAAAATTTTTGGTGGTTTCTTGTTCAGTCCATAGGCCTACATCATGTGGCAAACTGGTGAGCATGTGGCTCTATTAGTATAGGAGATACCTGAAAACATATCACACTTTTCATCATAGTGCTTTTAAGTGTTGTGAGAACGATGACTGGTTAAAATTTTTGGTGGTTTCTTGTTCAGTCCATAGGCCTACATCATGTGGCAAACCGGTGAGCATGTGGCTCTATTAGTATAGGAGATACCTGAAAACATATCACACTTTTCATCATAGTGCTTTTACCAATGCATAAAATGCATGGAGAAGTCATTTCGAATGACTGGTCCTCAGTGTTGTGAGAACGATGACTGGTTAAAATTTTTGGTGGTTTCTTGTTCAGTCCATAGGCCTACATCATGTGGCAAACCGGTGAGCATGTGGCTCTATTAGTATAGGAGATACCTGAAAACATATCACACTTTTCATCATAGTGCTTTTACCAATGCATAAAATGCATGGAGAAGTCATTTCGAATGACTGGTCCTCAGTGTTGTGAGAACGATGACTGGTTAAAATTTTTGGTGGTTTCTTGTTCAGTCCATAGGCCTACATCATGTGGCAAACCGGTGAGCATGTGGCTCTATTAGTATAGGAGATACCTGAAAACATATCACACTTTTCATCATAGTGCTTTTACCAATGCATAAAATGCATGGAGAAGTCATTTCGAATGACTGGTCCTCAGTGTTGTGAGAACGATGACTGGTTAAAATTTTTGGTGGTTTCTTGTTCAGTCCATAGGCCTACATCATGTGGCAAACCGGTGAGCATGTGGCTCTATTAGTATAGGAGATACCTGAAAACATATCACACTTTTCATCATAGTGCTTTTTAACCAATGCATAAAATGCATGGAGAAGTCATTTCGAATGACTGGTCCTCAGTGTTGTGAGAACGATGACTGGTTAAAATTTTTGGTGGTTTCTTGTTCAGTCCATAGGCCTACATCATGTGGCAAACCGGTGAGCATGTGGCTCTATTAGTATAGGAGATACCTGAAAACATATCACACTTTTCATCATAGTGCTTTTACCAATGCCATAAAATGCATGGAGAAGTCATTTCGAATGACTGGTCCTCAGTGTTGTGAGAACGATGACTGGTTAAAATTTTTGGTGGTTTCTTGTTCAGTCCATAGGCCTACATCATGTGGCAAACCGGTGAGCATGTGGCTCTATTAGTATAGGAGATACCTGAAAACATATCACACTTTTCATCATAGTGCTTTTTACCAATGCATAAAATGCATGGAGAAGTCATTTCGAATGACTGGTCCTCAGTGTTGTGAGAACGATGACTGGTTAAAATTTTTGGTGGTTTCTTGTTCAGTCCATAGGCCTACATCATGTGGCAAACCGGTGAGCATGTGGCTCTATTCAGTATAGGAGATACCTGAAAACATATCACACTTTTCATCATAGTGCTTTACCAATGCATAAAATGCATGGAGAAGTCATTTCGAATGACTGGTCCTCAGTGTTTGTGAGAACGATGACTGGTTAAAATTTTTGGTGGTTTTCTTGTTCAGTCCATAGGCCTACATCATGTGGCAAACCGGTGAGCATGTGGCTCTATTAGTATAGGAGATACCTGAAAACATATCACACTTTTCATCATAGTGCTTTTACCAATGCATAAAATGCATGGAGAAGTCATTTCGAATGACCTGGTCCTCAGTGTTGTGAGAACGATGACTGGTTAAAATTTTTGGTGGTTTCTTGTTCAGTCCATAGGCCTACATCATGTGGCAAACCGGTGAGCATGTGGCTCTATTAGTATAGGAGATACCTGAAAACATATCACACTTTTCATCATAGTGCTTTTACCAATGCATAAAATGCATGGAGAAGTCATTTCGAATGACTGGTCCTCAGTGTTGTGAGAACGATGACTGGTTAAACTTTTTGGGTGGTTTCTTGTTCAGTCCATAGGCCTACATCATGTGGCAAACCGGTGAGCATGTGGCTCTATTAGTATAGGAGATACCTGAAAACATATCACACTTTTCATCATAGTGCTTTTACCAATGCATAAAATGCATGGAGAAGTCATTTCGAATGACTGGTCCTCAGTGTTGTGAGAACGATGACTGGTTTAAAATTTTTGGTGGTTTCTTGTTCAGTCCATAGGCCTACATCAGTGTGGCAAACCGGTGAGCATGTGGCTCTATTAGTATAGGAGATACCTGAAAACATATCACACTTTTCATCATAGTGCTTTTACCAATGCATAAAATGCATGGAGAAGTCATTTCGAATGACTGGTCCTCAGTGTTGTGAGAACGATGACTGGTTAAAATTTTTGGTGGTTTCTTGTTCAGTCCATAGGCCTACATCATGTGGGCAAACCGGGTGAGCATGTGGCTCTATTAGTATAGGAGATACCTGAAAACATATCACACTTTTCATCATAGTGCTTTTACCAATGCATAAAATGCATGGAGAAGTCATTTCGAATGACTGGTCCTCAGTGTTGTGAGAACGATTGACTGGTTAAAATTTTTTGGTGGTTTCTTGTTCAGTCCATAGGCCTACATCATGTGGCAAACCGGTGAGCATGTGGCTCTATTAGTATAGGAGATACCTGAAAACATATCACACTTTTCATCATAGTGCTTTTACCAATGCATAAAATGCATGGAGAAGTCATTTCGAATGACTGGTCCTCAGTGTTGTGAGAACGATGACTGGTTAAAATTTTTGGTGGTTTCTTGTTCAGTCCATAGGCCTACATCATGTGGCAAACCGGTGAGCATGTGGCTCTATTAGTATAGGAGATACCTGAAAACATATCACACTTTTCATCATAGTGCTTTTACCAATGCATAAAATGCATGGAGAAGTCATTTCGAATGACTGGTCCTCAGTGTTGTGAGAACGATGACTGGTTAAAATTTTTGGTGGTTTCTTGTTCAGTCCATAGGCCTACATCATGTGGCAAACCGGGTGAGCATGTGGCTCTATTAGTATAGGAGATACCTGAAAACATATCACACTTTTCATCATAGTGCTTTTACCAATGCATAAAATGCATGGAGAAGTCATTTCGAATGACTGGTCCTCAGTGTTGTGAGAACGATGACTGGTTAAAATTTTGGTGGTTTCTTGTTCAGTCCATAGGCCTACATCGTGTGGCAAACCGGTGAGCATGTGGCTCTATTAGTATAGGAGATACCTGAAAACATATCACACTTTTCATCATAGTGCTTTTACCAATGCATAAAATGCATGGAGAAGTCATTTCGAATGACTGGTCCTCAGTGTTGTGAGAACGATGACTGGTTAAAATTTTTGGTGGTTTCTTGTTCAGTCCATAGGCCTACATCATGTGGCAAACCGGTGAGCATGTGGCTCTATTAGTATAGGAGATACCTGAAAACATATCACACTTTTCATCATAGTGCTTTTACCAATGCATAAAATGCATGGAGAAGTCATTTCGAATGACTGGTCCTCAGTGTTGTGAGAACGATGACTGGTTAAAATTTTTGGTGGTTTCTTGTTCAGTCCATAGGCCTACATCATGTGGCAAACCGGTGAGCATGTGGCTCTATTAGTATAGGAGATACCTGAAAACATATCACACTTTTCATCATAGTGCTTTTACCAATGCATAAAATGCATGGAGAAGTCATTTCGAATGACTGGTCCTCAGTGTTGTGAGAACGATGACTGGTTAAAATTTTTGGTGGTTTCTTGTTCAGTCCATAGGCCTACATCATGTGGCAAACCGGTGAGCATGTGGCTCTATTAGTATAGGAGATACCTGAAAACATATCACACTTTTCATCATAGTGCTTTTACCAATGCATAAAATGCATGGAGAAGTCATTTCGAATGACTGGTCCTCAGTGTTGTGAGAACGATGACTGGTTAAAATTTTTGGTGGTTTCTTGTTCAGTCCATAGGCCTACATCATGTGGCAAACCGTGTGAGCATGTAGCTCTATTAGTATAGGAGATACCTGAAAACATATCACACTTTTCATCATAGTGCTTTTACCAATGCATAAAATGCATGGAGAAGTCATTTCGAATGACTGGTCCTCAGTGTTGTGAGAACGATGACTGGTTAAAATTTTTGGTGGTTTCTTGTTCAGTCCATAGGCCTACATCATGTGGCAAACCGGTGAGCATGTGGCTCTATTAGTATAGGAGATACCTGAAAACATATCACACTTTTCATCATAGTGCTTTTACCAATGCATAAAATGCATGGAGAAGTCATTTCGAATGACTGGTCCTCAGTGTTGTGAGAACGATGACTGGTTAAAATTTTTGGTGGTTTCTTGTTCAGTCCATAGGCCTACATCATGTGGCAAACCGGTGAGCATGTGGCTCTATTAGTATAGGAGATACCTGAAAACATATCACACTTTTCATCATAGTGCTTTTACCAATGCATAAAATGCATGGAGAAGTCATTTCGAATGACTGGTCCTCAGTGTTGTGAGAACGATGACTGGTTAAAATTTTTGGTGGTTTCTTGTTCAGTCCATAGGCCTACATCATGTGGCAAACCGGTGAGCATGTGGCTCTATTAGTATAGGAGATACCTGAAAACATATCACACTTTTCATCATAGTGCTTTTACCAATGCATAAAATGCATGGAGAAGTCATTTCGAATGACTGGTCCTCAGTGTTGTGAGAACGATGACTGGTTAAAATTTTTGGTGGTTTCTTGTTCAGTCCATAGGCCTACATCATGTGGCAAACCGGTGAGCATGTGGCTCTATTAGTATAGGAGATACCTGAAAACATATCACACTTTTCATCATAGTGCTTTTACCAATGCATAAAATGCATGGAGAAGTCATTTCGAATGACTGGTCCTCAGTGTTGTGAGAACGATGACTGGTTAAAATTTTTGGTGGTTTCTTGTTCAGTCCATAGGCCTACATCATGTGGCAAACCGGTGAGCATGTGGCTCTATTAGTATAGGAGATACCTGAAAACATATCACACTTTTCATCATAGTGCTTTTACCAATGCATAAAATGCATGGAGAAGTCATTTCGAATGACTGGTCCTCAGTGTTGTGAGAACGATGACTGGTTAAAATTTTTGGTGGTTTCTTGTTCAGTCCATAGGCCTACATCATGTGGCAAACCGGTGAGCATGTGGCTCTATTAGTATAGGAGATACCTGAAAACATATCACACTTTTCATCATAGTGCTTTTACCAATGCATAAAATGCATGGAGAAGTCATTTCGAATGACTGGTCCTCAGTGTTGTGAGAACGATGACTGGTTAAAATTTTTGGTGGTTTCTTGTTCAGTCCATAGGCCTACATCATGTGGCAAACCGGTGAGCATGTGGCTCTATTAGTATAGGAGATACCTGAAAACATATCACACTTTTCATCATAGTGCTTTTACCAATGCATAAAATGCATGGAGAAGTCATTTCGAATGACTGGTCCTCAGTGTTGTGAGAACGATGACTGGTTAAAATTTTTGGTGGTTTCTTGTTCAGTCCATAGGCCTACATCATGTGGCAAACCGGTGAGCATGTGGCTCTATTAGTATAGGAGATACCTGAAAACATATCACACTTTTCATCATAGTGCTTTTACCAATGCATAAAATGCATGGAGAAGTCATTTCGAATGACTGGTCCTCAGTGTTGTGAGAACGATGACTGGTTAAAATTTTTGGTGGTTTCTTGTTCAGTCCATAGGCCTACATCATGTGGCAAACCGGTGAGCATGTGGCTCTATTAGTATAGGAGATACCTGAAAACATATCACACTTTTCATCATAGTGCTTTTACCAATGCATAAAATGCATGGAGAAGTCATTTCGAATGACTGGTCCTCAGTGTTGTGAGAACGATGACTGGTTAAAATTTTTGGTGGTTTCTTGTTCAGTCCATAGGCCTACATCATGTGGCAAACCGGTGAGCATGTGGCTCTATTAGTATAGGAGATACCTGAAAACATATCACACTTTTCATCATAGTGCTTTTACCAATGCATAAAATGCATGGAGAAGTCATTTCGAATGACTGGTCCTCAGTGTTGTGAGAACGATGACTGGTTAAAATTTTTGGTGGTTTCTTGTTCAGTCCATAGGCCTACATCATGTGGCAAACCGGTGAGCATGTGGCTCTATTAGTATAGGAGATACCTGAAAACATATCACACTTTTCATCATAGTGCTTTTACCAATGCATAAAATGCATGGAGAAGTCATTTCGAATGACTGGTCCTCAGTGTTGTGAGAACGATGACTGGTTAAAATTTTTGGTGGTTTCTTGTTCAGTCCATAGGCCTACATCATGTGGCAAACCGGTGAGCATGTGGCTCTATTAGTATAGGAGATACCTGAAAACATATCACACTTTTCATCATAGTGCTTTTACCAATGCATAAAATGCATGGAGAAGTCATTTCGAATGACTGGTCCTCAGTGTTGTGAGAACGATGACTGGTTAAAATTTTTGGTGGTTTCTTGTTCAGTCCATAGGCCTACATCATGTGGCAAACCGGTGAGCATGTGGCTCTATTAGTATAGGAGATACCTGAAAACATATCACACTTTTCATCATAGTGCTTTTACCAATGCATAAAATGCATGGAGAAGTCATTTCGAATGACTGGTCCTCAGTGTTGTGAGAACGATGACTGGTTAAAATTTTTGGTGGTTTCTTGTTCAGTCCATAGGCCTACATCATGTGGCAAACCGGTGAGCATGTGGCTCTATTAGTATAGGAGATACCTGAAAACATATCACACTTTTCATCATAGTGCTTTTACCAATGCATAAAATGCATGGAGAAGTCATTTCGAATGACTGGTCCTCAGTGTTGTGAGAACGATGACTGGTTAAAATTTTTGGTGGTTTCTTGTTCAGTCCATAGGCCTACATCATGTGGCAAACCGGTGAGCATGTGGCTCTATTAGTATAGGAGATACCTGAAAACATATCACACTTTTCATCATAGTGCTTTTACCAATGCATAAAATGCATGGAGAAGTCATTTCGAATGACTGGTCCTCAGTGTTGTGAGAACGATGACTGGTTAAAATTTTTGGTGGTTTCTTGTTCAGTCCATAGGCCTACATCATGTGGCAAACCGGTGAGCATGTGGCTCTATTAGTATAGGAGATACCTGAAAACATATCACACTTTTCATCATAGTGCTTTTACCAATGCATAAAATGCATGGAGAAGTCATTTCGAATGACTGGTCCTCAGTGTTGTGAGAACGATGACTGGTTAAAATTTTTGGTGGTTTCTTGTTCAGTCCATAGGCCTACATCATGTGGCAAACCGGTGAGCATGTGGCTCTATTAGTATAGGAGATACCTGAAAACATATCACACTTTTCATCATAGTGCTTTTACCAATGCATAAAATGCATGGAGAAGTCATTTCGAATGACTGGTCCTCAGTGTTGTGAGAACGATGACTGGTTAAAATTTTTGGTGGTTTCTTGTTCAGTCCATAGGCCTACATCATGTGGCAAACCGGTGAGCATGTGGCTCTATTAGTATAGGAGATACCTGAAAACATATCACACTTTTCATCATAGTGCTTTTACCAATGCATAAAATGCATGGAGAAGTCATTTCGAATGACTGGTCCTCAGTGTTGTGAGAACGATGACTGGTTAAAATTTTTGGTGGTTTCTTGTTCAGTCCATAGGCCTACATCATGTGGCAAACCGGTGAGCATGTGGCTCTATTAGTATAGGAGATACCTGAAAACATATCACACTTTTCATCATAGTGCTTTTACCAATGCATAAAATGCATGGAGAAGTCATTTCGAATGACTGGTCCTCAGTGTTGTGAGAACGATGACTGGTTAAAATTTTTGGTGGTTTCTTGTTCAGTCCATAGGCCTACATCATGTGGCAAACCGGTGAGCATGTGGCTCTATTAGTATAGGAGATACCTGAAAACATATCACACTTTTCATCATAGTGCTTTTACCAATGCATAAAATGCATGGAGAAGTCATTTCGAATGACTGGTCCTCAGTGTTGTGAGAACGATGACTGGTTAAAATTTTTGGTGGTTTCTTGTTCAGTCCATAGGCCTACATCATGTGGCAAACCGGTGAGCATGTGGCTCTATTAGTATAGGAGATACCTGAAAACATATCACACTTTTCATCATAGTGCTTTTACCAATGCATAAAATGCATGGAGAAGTCATTTCGAATGACTGGTCCTCAGTGTTGTGAGAACGATGACTGGTTAAAATTTTTGGTGGTTTCTTGTTCAGTCCATAGGCCTACATCATGTGGCAAACCGGTGAGCATGTGGCTCTATTAGTATAGGAGATACCTGAAAACATATCACACTTTTCATCATAGTGCTTTTACCAATGCATAAAATGCATGGAGAAGTCATTTCGAATGACTGGTCCTCAGTGTTGTGAGAACGATGACTGGTTAAAATTTTTGGTGGTTTCTTGTTCAGTCCATAGGCCTACATCATGTGGCAAACCGGTGAGCATGTGGCTCTATTAGTATAGGAGATACCTGAAAACATATCACACTTTTCATCATAGTGCTTTTACCAATGCATAAAATGCATGGAGAAGTCATTTCGAATGACTGGTCCTCAGTGTTGTGAGAACGATGACTGGTTAAAATTTTTGGTGGTTTCTTGTTCAGTCCATAGGCCTACATCATGTGGCAAACCGGTGAGCATGTGGCTCTATTAGTATAGGAGATACCTGAAAACATATCACACTTTTCATCATAGTGCTTTTACCAATGCATAAAATGCATGGAGAAGTCATTTCGAATGACTGGTCCTCAGTGTTGTGAGAACGATGACTGGTTAAAATTTTTGGTGGTTTCTTGTTCAGTCCATAGGCCTACATCATGTGGCAAACCGGTGAGCATGTGGCTCTATTAGTATAGGAGATACCTGAAAACATATCACACTTTTCATCATAGTGCTTTTACCAATGCATAAAATGCATGGAGAAGTCATTTCGAATGACTGGTCCTCAGTGTTGTGAGAACGATGACTGGTTAAAATTTTTGGTGGTTTCTTGTTCAGTCCATAGGCCTACATCATGTGGCAAACCGGTGAGCATGTGGCTCTATTAGTATAGGAGATACCTGAAAACATATCACACTTTTCATCATAGTGCTTTTACCAATGCATAAAATGCATGGAGAAGTCATTTCG
This sequence comes from Ranitomeya imitator, assembly GCF_032444005.1. Lineage (NCBI taxonomy): Eukaryota > Metazoa > Chordata > Amphibia > Anura > Dendrobatidae > Ranitomeya > Ranitomeya imitator. Next base: position 729,575 of record NW_027193351.1, on the reverse strand, counting down.
AATGACTGGTCCTCAGTGTTGTGAGAACGATGACTGGTTAAAATTTTTGGTGGTTTCTTGTTCAGTCCATAGGCCTACATCATGTGGCAAACCGGTGAGCATGTGGCTCTATTAGTATAGGAGATACCTGAAAACATATCACACTTTTCATCATAGTGCTTTTACCAATGCATAAAATGCATGGAGAAGTCATTTCGAATGACTGGTCCTCAGTGTTGTGAGAACGATGACTGGTTAAAATTTTTGGTGGTTTCTTGTTCAGTCCATAGGCCTACATCATGTGGCAAACCGGTGAGCATGTGGCTCTATTAGTATAGGAGATACCTGAAAACATATCACACTTTTCATCATAGTGCTTTTACCAATGCATAAAATGCATGGAGAAGTCATTTCGAATGACTGGTCCTCAGTGTTGTGAGAACGATGACTGGTTAAAATTTTTGGTGGTTTCTTGTTCAGTCCATAGGCCTACATCATGTGGCAAACCGGTGAGCATGTGGCTCTATTAGTATAGGAGATACCTGAAAACATATCACACTTTTCATCATAGTGCTTTTACCAATGCATAAAATGCATGGAGAAGTCATTTCGAATGACTGGTCCTCAGTGTTGTGAGAACGATGACTGGTTAAAATTTTTGGTGGTTTCTTGTTCAGTCCATAGGCCTACATCATGTGGCAAACCGGTGAGCATGTGGCTCTATTAGTATAGGAGATACCTGAAAACATATCACACTTTTCATCATAGTGCTTTTACCAATGCATAAAATGCATGGAGAAGTCATTTCGAATGACTGGTCCTCAGTGTTGTGAGAACGATGACTGGTTAAAATTTTTGGTGGTTTCTTGTTCAGTCCATAGGCCTACATCATGTGGCAAACCGGTGAGCATGTGGCTCTATTAGTATAGGAGATACCTGAAAACATATCACACTTTTCATCATAGTGCTTTTACCAATGCATAAAATGCATGGAGAAGTCATTTCGAATGACTGGTCCTCAGTGTTGTGAGAACGATGACTGGTTAAAATTTTTGGTGGTTTCTTGTTCAGTCCATAGGCCTACATCATGTGGCAAACCGGTGAGCATGTGGCTCTATTAGTATAGGAGATACCTGAAAACATATCACACTTTTCATCATAGTGCTTTTACCAATGCATAAAATGCATGGAGAAGTCATTTCGAATGACTGGTCCTCAGTGTTGTGAGAACGATGACTGGTTAAAATTTTTGGTGGTTTCTTGTTCAGTCCATAGGCCTACATCATGTGGCAAACCGGTGAGCATGTGGCTCTATTAGTATAGGAGATACCTGAAAACATATCACACTTTTCATCATAGTGCTTTTACCAATGCATAAAATGCATGGAGAAGTCATTTCGAATGACTGGTCCTCAGTGTTGTGAGAACGATGACTGGTTAAAATTTTTGGTGGTTTCTTGTTCAGTCCATAGGCCTACATCATGTGGCAAACCGGTGAGCATGTGGCTCTATTAGTATAGGAGATACCTGAAAACATATCACACTTTTCATCATAGTGCTTTTACCAATGCATAAAATGCATGGAGAAGTCATTTCGAATGACTGGTCCTCAGTGTTGTGAGAACGATGACTGGTTAAAATTTTTGGTGGTTTCTTGTTCAGTCCATAGGCCTACATCATGTGGCAAACCGGTGAGCATGTGGCTCTATTAGTATAGGAGATACCTGAAAACATATCACACTTTTCATCATAGTGCTTTTACCAATGCATAAAATGCATGGAGAAGTCATTTCGAATGACTGGTCCTCAGTGTTGTGAGAACGATGACTGGTTAAAATTTTTGGTGGTTTCTTGTTCAGTCCATAGGCCTACATCATGTGGCAAACCGGTGAGCATGTGGCTCTATTAGTATAGGAGATACCTGAAAACATATCACACTTTTCATCATAGTGCTTTTACCAATGCATAAAATGCATGGAGAAGTCATTTCGAATGACTGGTCCTCAGTGTTGTGAGAACGATGACTGGTTAAAATTTTTGGTGGTTTCTTGTTCAGTCCATAGGCCTACATCATGTGGCAAACCGGTGAGCATGTGGCTCTATTAGTATAGGAGATACCTGAAAACATATCACACTTTTCATCATAGTGCTTTTACCAATGCATAAAATGCATGGAGAAGTCATTTCGAATGACTGGTCCTCAGTGTTGTGAGAACGATGACTGGTTAAAATTTTTGGTGGTTTCTTGTTCAGTCCATAGGCCTACATCATGTGGCAAACCGGTGAGCATGTGGCTCTATTAGTATAGGAGATACCTGAAAACATATCACACTTTTCATCATAGTGCTTTTACCAATGCATAAAATGCATGGAGAAGTCATTTCGAATGACTGGTCCTCAGTGTTGTGAGAACGATGACTGGTTAAAATTTTTGGTGGTTTCTTGTTCAGTCCATAGGCCTACATCATGTGGCAAACCGGTGAGCATGTGGCTCTATTAGTATAGGAGATACCTGAAAACATATCACACTTTTCATCATAGTGCTTTTACCAATGCATAAAATGCATGGAGAAGTCATTTCGAATGACTGGTCCTCAGTGTTGTGAGAACGATGACTGGTTAAAATTTTTGGTGGTTTCTTGTTCAGTCCATAGGCCTACATCATGTGGCAAACCGGTGAGCATGTGGCTCTATTAGTATAGGAGATACCTGAAAACATATCACACTTTTCATCATAGTGCTTTTACCAATGCATAAAATGCATGGAGAAGTCATTTCGAATGACTGGTCCTCAGTGTTGTGAGAACGATGACTGGTTAAAATTTTTGGTGGTTTCTTGTTCAGTCCATAGGCCTACATCATGTGGCAAACCGGTGAGCATGTGGCTCTATTAGTATAGGAGATACCTGAAAACATATCACACTTTTCATCATAGTGCTTTTACCAATGCATAAAATGCATGGAGAAGTCATTTCGAATGACTGGTCCTCAGTGTTGTGAGAACGATGACTGGTTAAAATTTTTGGTGGTTTCTTGTTCAGTCCATAGGCCTACATCATGTGGCAAACCGGTGAGCATGTGGCTCTATTAGTATAGGAGATACCTGAAAACATATCACACTTTTCATCATAGTGCTTTTACCAATGCATAAAATGCATGGAGAAGTCATTTCGAATGACTGGTCCTCAGTGTTGTGAGAACGATGACTGGTTAAAATTTTTGGTGGTTTCTTGTTCAGTCCATAGGCCTACATCATGTGGCAAACCGGTGAGCATGTGGCTCTATTAGTATAGGAGATACCTGAAAACATATCACACTTTTCATCATAGTGCTTTTACCAATGCATAAAATGCATGGAGAAGTCATTTCGAATGACTGGTCCTCAGTGTTGTGAGAACGATGACTGGTTAAAATTTTTGGTGGTTTCTTGTTCAGTCCATAGGCCTACATCATGTGGCAAACCGGTGAGCATGTGGCTCTATTAGTATAGGAGATACCTGAAAACATATCACACTTTTCATCATAGTGCTTTTACCAATGCATAAAATGCATGGAGAAGTCATTTCGAATGACTGGTCCTCAGTGTTGTGAGAACGATGACTGGTTAAAATTTTTGGTGGTTTCTTGTTCAGTCCATAGGCCTACATCATGTGGCAAACCGGTGAGCATGTGGCTCTATTAGTATAGGAGATACCTGAAAACATATCACACTTTTCATCATAGTGCTTTTACCAATGCATAAAATGCATGGAGAAGTCATTTCGAATGACTGGTCCTCAGTGTTGTGAGAACGATGACTGGTTAAAATTTTTGGTGGTTTCTTGTTCAGTCCATAGGCCTACATCATGTGGCAAACCGGTGAGCATGTGGCTCTATTAGTATAGGAGATACCTGAAAACATATCACACTTTTCATCATAGTGCTTTTACCAATGCATAAAATGCATGGAGAAGTCATTTCGAATGACTGGTCCTCAGTGTTGTGAGAACGATGACTGGTTAAAATTTTTGGTGGTTTCTTGTTCAGTCCATAGGCCTACATCATGTGGCAAACCGGTGAGCATGTGGCTCTATTAGTATAGGAGATACCTGAAAACATATCACACTTTTCATCATAGTGCTTTTACCAATGCATAAAATGCATGGAGAAGTCATTTCGAATGACTGGTCCTCAGTGTTGTGAGAACGATGACTGGTTAAAATTTTTGGTGGTTTCTTGTTCAGTCCATAGGCCTACATCATGTGGCAAACCGGTGAGCATGTGGCTCTATTAGTATAGGAGATACCTGAAAACATATCACACTTTTCATCATAGTGCTTTTACCAATGCATAAAATGCATGGAGAAGTCATTTCGAATGACTGGTCCTCAGTGTTGTGAGAACGATGACTGGTTAAAATTTTTGGTGGTTTCTTGTTCAGTCCATAGGCCTACATCATGTGGCAAACCGGTGAGCATGTGGCTCTATTAGTATAGGAGATACCTGAAAACATATCACACTTTTCATCATAGTGCTTTTACCAATGCATAAAATGCATGGAGAAGTCATTTCGAATGACTGGTCCTCAGTGTTGTGAGAACGATGACTGGTTAAAATTTTTGGTGGTTTCTTGTTCAGTCCATAGGCCTACATCATGTGGCAAACCGGTGAGCATGTGGCTCTATTAGTATAGGAGATACCTGAAAACATATCACACTTTTCATCATAGTGCTTTTACCAATGCATAAAATGCATGGAGAAGTCATTTCGAATGACTGGTCCTCAGTGTTGTGAGAACGATGACTGGTTAAAATTTTTGGTGGTTTCTTGTTCAGTCCATAGGCCTACATCATGTGGCAAACCGGTGAGCATGTGGCTCTATTAGTATAGGAGATACCTGAAAACATATCACACTTTTCATCATAGTGCTTTTACCAATGCATAAAATGCATGGAGAAGTCATTTCGAATGACTGGTCCTCAGTGTTGTGAGAACGATGACTGGTTAAAATTTTTGGTGGTTTCTTGTTCAGTCCATAGGCCTACATCATGTGGCAAACCGGTGAGCATGTGGCTCTATTAGTATAGGAGATACCTGAAAACATATCACACTTTTCATCATAGTGCTTTTACCAATGCATAAAATGCATGGAGAAGTCATTTCGAATGACTGGTCCTCAGTGTTGTGAGAACGATGACTGGTTAAAATTTTTGGTGGTTTCTTGTTCAGTCCATAGGCCTACATCATGTGGCAAACCGGTGAGCATGTGGCTCTATTAGTATAGGAGATACCTGAAAACATATCACACTTTTCATCATAGTGCTTTTACCAATGCATAAAATGCATGGAGAAGTCATTTCGAATGACTGGTCCTCAGTGTTGTGAGAACGATGACTGGTTAAAATTTTTGGTGGTTTCTTGTTCAGTCCATAGGCCTACATCATGTGGCAAACCGGTGAGCATGTGGCTCTATTAGTATAGGAGATACCTGAAAACATATCACACTTTTCATCATAGTGCTTTTACCAATGCATAAAATGCATGGAGAAGTCATTTCGAATGACTGGTCCTCAGTGTTGTGAGAACGATGACTGGTTAAAATTTTTGGTGGTTTCTTGTTCAGTCCATAGGCCTACATCATGTGGCAAACCGGTGAGCATGTGGCTCTATTAGTATAGGAGATACCTGAAAACATATCACACTTTTCATCATAGTGCTTTTACCAATGCATAAAATGCATGGAGAAGTCATTTCGAATGACTGGTCCTCAGTGTTGTGAGAACGATGACTGGTTAAAATTTTTGGTGGTTTCTTGTTCAGTCCATAGGCCTACATCATGTGGCAAACCGGTGAGCATGTGGCTCTATTAGTATAGGAGATACCTGAAAACATATCACACTTTTCATCATAGTGCTTTTACCAATGCATAAAATGCATGGAGAAGTCATTTCGAATGACTGGTCCTCAGTGTTGTGAGAACGATGACTGGTTAAAATTTTTGGTGGTTTCTTGTTCAGTCCATAGGCCTACATCATGTGGCAAACCGGTGAGCATGTGGCTCTATTAGTATAGGAGATACCTGAAAACATATCACACTTTTCATCATAGTGCTTTTACCAATGCATAAAATGCATGGAGAAGTCATTTCGAATGACTGGTCCTCAGTGTTGTGAGAACGATGACTGGTTAAAATTTTTGGTGGTTTCTTGTTCAGTCCATAGGCCTACATCATGTGGCAAACCGGTGAGCATGTGGCTCTATTAGTATAGGAGATACCTGAAAACATATCACACTTTTCATCATAGTGCTTTTACCAATGCATAAAATGCATGGAGAAGTCATTTCGAATGACTGGTCCTCAGTGTTGTGAGAACGATGACTGGTTAAAATTTTTGGTGGTTTCTTGTTCAGTCCATAGGCCTACATCATGTGGCAAACCGGTGAGCATGTGGCTCTATTAGTATAGGAGATACCTGAAAACATATCACACTTTTTCATCATAGTGCTTTTACCAATGCATAAAATGCATGGAGAAGTCATTTCGAATGACTGGTCCTCAGTGTTGTGAGAACGATGACTGGTTAAAATTTTTGGTGGTTTCTTGTTCAGTCCATAGGCCTACATCATGTGGCAAACCGGTGAGCATGTGGCTCTATTAGTATAGGAGATACCTGAAAACATATCACACTTTTCATCATAGTGCTTTTACCAATGCATAAAATGCAGTGGAGAAGTCATTTCGAATGACTGGTCCTCAGTGTTGTGAGAACGATGACTGGTTAAAATTTTTGGTGGTTTCTTGTTCAGTCCATAGGCCTACAATCATGTGGCAAACCGGTGAGCATGTGGCTCTATTAGTATAGGAGATACCTGAAAACATATCACACTTTTCATCATAGTGCTTTTACCAATGCATAAAATGCATGGAGAAGTCATTTCAGAATGACTGGTCCTCAGTGTTGTGAGAACGATGACTGGTTAAATTTTTGGTGGTTTCTTGTTCAGTCCATAGGCCTACATCATGTGGCAAACCGGTGAGCATGTGGCTCTATTAGTATAGGAGATACCTGAAAACATATCACACTTTTCATCATAGTGCTTTTACCAATGCATCAAAATGCATGGAGAAGTCATTTCGAAATGACTGGTCCTCAGTGTTGTGAGAACGATGACTGGTTAAAATATTTGGTGGTTCTCTTGTTCAGTCCATAGGCCTACATCATGTGGCAAACCGGTGAGCATGTGGCTCTATTAGTATAGGAGATACCTGAAAACATATCACACTTTTCATCATAGATGCTTTTACCCATGCATAAAATGCATGGAGAAGTCATTTCGAAATGACTGGTCCTCCAGTGTTGTGAGAACGATGACTGGTTTAAAATTTTTGGTGGTTCCTTGTTCAGTCCATAGGCCTACATCATGTGGCAAACCGGTGAGCATGTGGCTCTATTTGAATAGGAGATACCTCAAAACATATCACACTTTTCATCATAGTGCTTTTTACCAATGCATAAAATGCATGGAAGAAGTCATTTCGAATGACTGGTCCCTCAGTGTTGTCGAGAACGATGACACTGGTTAAAATTTTTGGTGGTTTCTTGTTCAGTCCATAGGCCAATATCATGTGGCAATACCGGTGAGACATGTGGCATCTATTAGTATAGGAGCATACCTGTAAACACGTATCACAACTTTCTCATCCCAATGCATAAAATGCATGGAGAAGTCATTTCGAATGACTGGTCCTCAGTGTTGTGAGAACGATGACTGGTTAAAATTTTTGGTGGTTTCTTGTTCAGTCCATAGGCCTACATCATGTGGCAAACCGGTGAGCATGTGGCTCTATTAGTATAGGAGATACCTGAAAACATATCACACTTTTCATCATAGTGCTTTTACCAATGCATAAAATGCATGGAGAAGTCATTTCGAATGACTGGTCCTCAGTGTTGTGAGAACGATGACTGGTTAAAATTTTTGGTGGTTTCTTGTTCAGTCCATAGGCCTACATCATGTGGCAAACCGGTGAGCATGTGGCTCTATTAGTATAGGAGATACCTGAAAACATATCACACTTTTCATCATAGTGCTTTTACCAATGCATAAAATGCATGGAGAAGTCATTTCGAATGACTGGTCCTCAGTGTTGTGAGAACGATGACTGGTTAAAATTTTTGGTGGTTTCTTGTTCAGTCCATAGGCCTACATCATGTGGCAAACCGGTGAGCATGTGGCTCTATTAGTATAGGAGATACCTGAAAACATATCACACTTTTCATCATAGTGCTTTTACCAATGCATAAAATGCATGGAGAAGTCATTTCGAATGACTGGTCCTCAGTGTTGTGAGAACGATGACTGGTTAAAATTTTTGGTGGTTTCTTGTTCAGTCCATAGGCCTACATCATGTGGCAAACCGGTGAGCATGTGGCTCTATTAGTATAGGAGATACCTGAAAACATATCACACTTTTCATCATAGTGCTTTTACCAATGCATAAAATGCATGGAGAAGTCATTTCGAATGACTGGTCCTCAGTGTTGTGAGAACGATGACTGGTTAAAATTTTTGGTGGTTTCTTGTTCAGTCCATAGGCCTACATCATGTGGCAAACCGGTGAGCATGTGGCTCTATTAGTATAGGAGATACCTGAAAACATATCACACTTTTCATCATAGTGCTTTTACCAATGCATAAAATGCATGGAGAAGTCATTTCGAATGACTGGTCCTCAGTGTTGTGAGAACGATGACTGGTTAAAATTTTTGGTGGTTTCTTGTTCAGTCCATAGGCCTACATCATGTGGCAAACCGGTGAGCATGTGGCTCTATTAGTATAGGAGATACCTGAAAACATATCACACTTTTCATCATAGTGCTTTTACCAATGCATAAAATGCATGGAGAAGTCATTTCGAATGACTGGTCCTCAGTGTTGTGAGAACGATGACTGGTTAAAATTTTTGGTGGTTTCTTGTTCAGTCCATAGGCCTACATCATGTGGCAAACCGGTGAGCATGTGGCTCTATTAGTATAGGAGATACCTGAAAACATATCACACTTTTCATCATAGTGCTTTTACCAATGCATAAAATGCATGGAGAAGTCATTTCGAATGACTGGTCCTCAGTGTTGTGAGAACGATGACTGGTTAAAATTTTTGGTGGTTTCTTGTTCAGTCCATAGGCCTACATCATGTGGCAAACCGGTGAGCATGTGGCTCTATTAGTATAGGAGATACCTGAAAACATATCACACTTTTCATCATAGTGCTTTTACCAATGCATAAAATGCATGGAGAAGTCATTTCGAATGACTGGTCCTCAGTGTTGTGAGAACGATGACTGGTTAAAATTTTTGGTGGTTTCTTGTTCAGTCCATAGGCCTACATCATGTGGCAAACCGGTGAGCATGTGGCTCTATTAGTATAGGAGATACCTGAAAACATATCACACTTTTCATCATAGTGCTTTTACCAATGCATAAAATGCATGGAGAAGTCATTTCGAATGACTGGTCCTCAGTGTTGTGAGAACGATGACTGGTTAAAATTTTTGGTGGTTTCTTGTTCAGTCCATAGGCCTACATCATGTGGCAAACCGGTGAGCATGTGGCTCTATTAGTATAGGAGATACCTGAAAACATATCACACTTTTCATCATAGTGCTTTTACCAATGCATAAAATGCATGGAGAAGTCATTTCGAATGACTGGTCCTCAGTGTTGTGAGAACGATGACTGGTTAAAATTTTTGGTGGTTTCTTGTTCAGTCCATAGGCCTACATCATGTGGCAAACCGGTGAGCATGTGGCTCTATTAGTATAGGAGATACCTGAAAACATATCACACTTTTCATCATAGTGCTTTTACCAATGCATAAAATGCATGGAGAAGTCATTTCGAATGACTGGTCCTCAGTGTTGTGAGAACGATGACTGGTTAAAATTTTTGGTGGTTTCTTGTTCAGTCCATAGGCCTACATCATGTGGCAAACCGGTGAGCATGTGGCTCTATTAGTATAGGAGATACCTGAAAACATATCACACTTTTCATCATAGTGCTTTTACCAATGCATAAAATGCATGGAGAAGTCATTTCGAATGACTGGTCCTCAGTGTTGTGAGAACGATGACTGGTTAAAATTTTTGGTGGTTTCTTGTTCAGTCCATAGGCCTACATCATGTGGCAAACCGGTGAGCATGTGGCTCTATTAGTATAGGAGATACCTGAAAACATATCACACTTTTCATCATAGTGCTTTTACCAATGCATAAAATGCATGGAGAAGTCATTTCGAATGACTGGTCCTCAGTGTTGTGAGAACGATGACTGGTTAAAATTTTTGGTGGTTTCTTGTTCAGTCCATAGGCCTACATCATGTGGCAAACCGGTGAGCATGTGGCTCTATTAGTATAGGAGATACCTGAAAACATATCACACTTTTCATCATAGTGCTTTTACCAATGCATAAAATGCATGGAGAAGTCATTTCGAATGACTGGTCCTCAGTGTTGTGAGAACGATGACTGGTTAAAATTTTTGGTGGTTTCTTGTTCAGTCCATAGGCCTACATCATGTGGCAAACCGGTGAGCATGTGGCTCTATTAGTATAGGAGATACCTGAAAACATATCACACTTTTCATCATAGTGCTTTTACCAATGCATAAAATGCATGGAGAAGTCATTTCGAATGACTGGTCCTCAGTGTTGTGAGAACGATGACTGGTTAAAATTTTTGGTGGTTTCTTGTTCAGTCCATAGGCCTACATCATGTGGCAAACCGGTGAGCATGTGGCTCTATTAGTATAGGAGATACCTGAAAACATATCACACTTTTCATCATAGTGCTTTTACCAATGCATAAAATGCATGGAGAAGTCATTTCGAATGACTGGTCCTCAGTGTTGTGAGAACGATGACTGGTTAAAATTTTTGGTGGTTTCTTGTTCAGTCCATAGGCCTACATCATGTGGCAAACCGGTGAGCATGTGGCTCTATTAGTATAGGAGATACCTGAAAACATATCACACTTTTCATCATAGTGCTTTTACCAATGCATAAAATGCATGGAGAAGTCATTTCGAATGACTGGTCCTCAGTGTTGTGAGAACGATGACTGGTTAAAATTTTTGGTGGTTTCTTGTTCAGTCCATAGGCCTACATCATGTGGCAAACCGGTGAGCATGTGGCTCTATTAGTATAGGAGATACCTGAAAACATATCACACTTTTCATCATAGTGCTTTTACCAATGCATAAAATGCATGGAGAAGTCATTTCGAATGACTGGTCCTCAGTGTTGTGAGAACGATGACTGGTTAAAATTTTTGGTGGTTTCTTGTTCAGTCCATAGGCCTACATCATGTGGCAAACCGGTGAGCATGTGGCTCTATTAGTATAGGAGATACCTGAAAACATATCACACTTTTCATCATAGTGCTTTTACCAATGCATAAAATGCATGGAGAAGTCATTTCGAATGACTGGTCCTCAGTGTTGTGAGAACGATGACTGGTTAAAATTTTTGGTGGTTTCTTGTTCAGTCCATAGGCCTACATCATGTGGCAAACCGGTGAGCATGTGGCTCTATTAGTATAGGAGATACCTGAAAACATATCACACTTTTCATCATAGTGCTTTTACCAATGCATAAAATGCATGGAGAAGTCATTTCGAATGACTGGTCCTCAGTGTTGTGAGAACGATGACTGGTTAAAATTTTTGGTGGTTTCTTGTTCAGTCCATAGGCCTACATCATGTGGCAAACCGGTGAGCATGTGGCTCTATTAGTATAGGAGATACCTGAAAACATATCACACTTTTCATCATAGTGCTTTTACCAATGCATAAAATGCATGGAGAAGTCATTTCGAATGACTGGTCCTCAGTGTTGTGAGAACGATGACTGGTTAAAATTTTTGGTGGTTTCTTGTTCAGTCCATAGGCCTACATCATGTGGCAAACCGGTGAGCATGTGGCTCTATTAGTATAGGAGATACCTGAAAACATATCACACTTTTCATCATAGTGCTTTTACCAATGCATAAAATGCATGGAGAAGTCATTTCGAATGACTGGTCCTCAGTGTTGTGAGAACGATGACTGGTTAAAATTTTTGGTGGTTTCTTGTTCAGTCCATAGGCCTACATCATGTGGCAAACCGGTGAGCATGTGGCTCTATTAGTATAGGAGATACCTGAAAACATATCACACTTTTCATCATAGTGCTTTTACCAATGCATAAAATGCATGGAGAAGTCATTTCGAATGACTGGTCCTCAGTGTTGTGAGAACGATGACTGGTTAAAATTTTTGGTGGTTTCTTGTTCAGTCCATAGGCCTACATCATGTGGCAAACCGGTGAGCATGTGGCTCTATTAGTATAGGAGATACCTGAAAACATATCACACTTTTCATCATAGTGCTTTTACCAATGCATAAAATGCATGGAGAAGTCATTTCGAATGACTGGTCCTCAGTGTTGTGAGAACGATGACTGGTTAAAATTTTTGGTGGTTTCTTGTTCAGTCCATAGGCCTACATCATGTGGCAAACCGGTGAGCATGTGGCTCTATTAGTATAGGAGATACCTGAAAACATATCACACTTTTCATCATAGTGCTTTTACCAATGCATAAAATGTTTCGAATGACTGGTCCTCAGTGTTGTGAGAACGATGACTGGTTAAAATTTTTGGTGGTTTCTTGTTCAGTCCATAGGCCTACATCATGTGGCAAACCGGTGAGCATGTGGCTCTATTAGTATAGGAGATACCTGAAAACATATCACACTTTTCATCATAGTGCTTTTACCAATGCATAAATGCATGGAGAAGTCATTTCGAATGACTGGTCCTCAGTGTTGTGAGAACGATGACTGGTTAAAATTTTTGGTGGTTTCTTGTTCAGTCCATAGGCCTACATCATGTGGCAAACCGGTGAGCATGTGGCTCTATTAGTATAGGAGATACCTGAAAACATATCACACTTTTCATCATAGTGCTTTTACCAATGCATAAAATGCATGGAGAAGTCATTTCGATGACTGGTCCTCAGTGTTGTGAGAACGATGACTGGTTAAAATTTTTGGTGGTTCTTGTTCAGTCCATAGGCCTACATCATGTGGCAAACCGGTGAGCATGTGGCTCTATTAGTATAGGAGATACCTGAAAACATATCACACTTTTCATCATAGTGCTTTTACCAATGCATAAAATGCATGGAGAAGTTATTTCGAATGACTGGTCCTCAGTGTTGTGAGAATGATGACTCGTTAAAATTTTTGGTGGTTTCTTGTTCAGTCATAGCCTACATCATGTGGCAAACCGGTGATCATGTGGCTCTATTAGTATAGGAGATACCTGAAAACATATCACACTTTTCATCATAGTGCTTTTACCAATGCATAAAATGCATGGAGAAGTCATTTCGAATGACTGGTCCTCAGTGTTGTGAGAACGATGACTGGTTAAAATTTTTGGTGGTTTCTTGTTCAGTCCATAGGCCTAGATCATGTGGCAAACCGGTGAGCATGTGGCTCTATTAGTATAGGAGATACCTGAAAACATATCACACTTTTCATCATAGTGCTTTACCAATGCATAAAATGCATGGAGAAGTCATTTCGAATGACTGGTCCTCAGTGTTGTGAGAACGATGACTGGTTAAAATTTTTGGTGGTTTCTTGTTCAGTCCATAGGCCTACATCATGTGGCAAACCGGTGAGCATGTGGCTCTATTAGTATAGGAGATACCTGAAAACATATCACACTTTTCATCATAGTGCTTTTACCAATGCATAAAATGCATGGAGAAGTCATTTCGAATGACTGGTCCTCAGTGTTGTGAGAACGATGACTGGTTAAAATTTTTGGTGGTTTCTTGTTCAGTCCATAGGCCTACATCATGTGGCAAACCGGTGAGCATGTGGCTCTATTAGTATAGGAGATACCTGAAAACATATCACACTTTTCATCATAGTGCTTTTACCAATGCATAAAATGCATGGAGAAGTCATTTCGAATGACTGGTCCTCAGTGTTGTGAGAACGATGACTGGTTAAAATTTTTGGTGGTTTCTTGTTCAGTCCATAGGCCTACATCATGTGGCAAACCGGTGAGCATGTGGCTCTATTAGTATAGGAGATACCTGAAAACATATCACACTTTTCATCATAGTGCTTTTACCAATGCATAAAATGCATGGAGAAGTCATTTCGGATGACTGGTCCTCAGTGTTGTGAGAACGATGACTGGTTAAAATTTTTGGTGGTTTCTTGTTCAGTCCATAGGCCTACATCATGTGGCAAACCGGTGAGCATGTGGCTCTATTAGTATAGGAGATACCTGAAAACATATCACACTTTTCATCATAGTGCTTTTACCAATGCATAAAATGCATGGAGAAGTCATTTCGAATGACTGGTCCTCAGTGTTGTGAGAACGATGACTGGTTAAAATTTTTGGTGGTTTCTTGTTCAGTCCATAGGCCTACATCATGTGGCAAACCGGTGAGCATGTGGCTCTATTAGTATAGGAGATACCTGAAAACATATCACACTTTTCATCATAGTGCTTTTACCAATGCATAAAATGCATGGAGAAGTCATTTCGGATGACTGGTCCTCAGTGTTGTGAGAACGATGACTGGTTAAAATTTTTGGTGGTTTCTTGTTCAGTCCATAGGCCTAAATCATGTGGCAAACCGGTGAGCATGTGGCTCTATTAGTATAGGAGATACCTGAAAACATATCACACTTTTCATCATAGTGCTTTTACCAATGCATAAAATGCATGGAGAAGTCATTTCGAATGACTGGTCCTCAGTGTTGTGAGAACGATGACTGGTTAAAATTTTTGGTGGTTTCTTGTTCAGTCCATAGGCCTACATCATGTGGCAAACCGGTGAGCATGTGGCTCTATTAGTATAGGAGATACCTGAAAACATATCACACTTTTCATCATAGTGCTTTTACCAATGCATAAAATGCATGGAGAAGTCATTTCGGATGACTGGTCCTCAGTGTTGTGAGAACGATGACTGGTTAAAATTTTTGGTGGTTTCTTGTTCAGTCCATAGGCCTAAATCATGTGGCAAACCGGTGAGCATGTGGCTCTATTAGTATAGGAGATACCTGAAAACATATCACACTTTTCATCATAGTGCTTTTACCAATGCATAAAATGCATGAGAAGTCATTTCGAATGACTGGTCCTCAGTGTTGTGAGAACGATGACTGGTTAAAATTTTTGGTGGTTTCTTGTTCAGTCCATAGGCCTAGATCATGTGGCAAACCGGTGAGCATGTGGCTCTATTAGTATAGGAGATACCTGAAAACATATCACACTTTCATCATAGTGCTTTTACCAATGCATAAAATGCATGGAGAAGTCATTTCGAATGACTGGTCCTCAGTGTTGTGAGAACGATGACTGGTTAAAATTTTTCGTGGTTTCTTGTTCAGTCCATAGGCCTACATCATGTGGCAAACCGGTGGAGCATGTGGCTCTATTAGTATAGGAGATACCTGAAAACATATCACACTTTTCATCATAGTGCTTTTACCAATGCATAAAATGCATGGAGAAGTCATTTCGAATGACTGGTCCTCAGTGTTGTGAGAACGATGACTGGTTAAAATTTTTGGTGGTTTCTTGTTCAGTCCATAGGCCTACATCATGTGGCAAACCGGTGAGCATGTGGCTCTATTAGTATAGGAGATACCTGAAAACATATCACACTTTTCATCATAGTGCTTTTACCAATGCATAAAATGCATGGAGAAGTCAATTCGGATGACTGGTCCTCAGTGTTGTGAGAACGATGACTGGTTAAAATTTTTGGTGGTTTCTTGTTCAGTCCATAGGCCTACATCATGTGGCAAACCGGTGAGCATGTGGCTCTATTAGTATAGGAGATACCTGAAAACATATCACACTTTTCATCATAGTGCTTTTACCAATGCATAAAATGCATGGAGAAGTCATTTCGAATGACTGGTCCTCAGTGTTGTGAGAAAGATGACTGGTTAAAATTTTTGGTGGTTTCTTGTTCAGTCCATAGGCCTACATCATGTGGCAAACCGGTGAGCATGTGGCTCTATTAGTATAGGAAATACCTGAAAACATATCACACTTTTCATCATAGTGCTTTTACCAATGCATAAAATGCATGGAGAAGTCATTTCGGATGACTGGTCCTCAGTGTTGTGAGAACGATGACTGGTTAAAATTTTTGGTGGTTTCTTGTTCAGTCCATAGGCCTACATCATGTGGCAAACCGGTGAGCATGTGGCTCTATTAGTATAGGAGATACCTGAAAACATATCACACTTTTCATCATAGTGCTTTTACCAATGCATAAAATGCATGGAGAAGTCATTTCGAATGACTGGTCCTCAGTGTTGTGAGAACGATGACTGGTTAAAATTTTTGGTGGTTTCTTGTTCAGTCCATAGGCCTACATCATGTGGCAAACCGGTGAGCATGTGGCTCTATTAGTATAGGAGATACCTGAAAACATATCACACTTTTCATCATAGTGCTTTTACCAATGCATAAAATGCATGGAGAAGTCATTTCGGATGACTGGTCCTCAGTGTTGTGAGAACGATGACTGGTTAAAATTTTTGGTGGTTTCTTGTTCAGTCCAAAGGCCTACATCATGTGGCAAACCGGTGAGCATGTGGCTCTATTAGTATAGGAGATACCTGAAAACATATCACACTTTTCATCATAGTGCTTTTACCAATGCATAAAATGCATGGAGAAGTTATTTCGAATGACTGGTCCTCAGTGTTGTGAGAATGATGACTGGTTAAAATTTTGGTGGTTTCTTGTTCAGTCCATAGGCCTACATCATGTGGCAAACCGGTGATCATGTGGCTCTATTAGTATAGGAGATACCTGAAAACATATCACACTTTTCATCATAGTGCTTTTACCAATGCATAAAATGCATGGAGAAGTCATTTCGAATGACTGGTCCTCAGTGTTGTGAGAACGATGACTGGTTAAAATTTTTGGTGGTTTCTTGTTCAGTCCATAGGCCTAGATCATGTGGCAAACCGGTGAGCATGTGGCTCTATTAGTATAGGAGATACCTGAAAACATATCACACTTTTCATCATAGTGCTTTTACCAATGCATAAAATGCATGGAGAAGTCATTTCGAATGACTGGTCCTCAGTGTTGTGAGAACGATGACTGGTTAAAATTTTTGGTGGTTTCTTGTTCAGTCCATAGGCCTAGATCATGTGGCAAACCGGTGAGCATGTGGCTCTATTAGTATAGGAGATACCTGAAAACATATCACACTTTTCATCATAGTGCTTTTACCAATGCATAAAATGCATGGAGAAGTCATTTCGAATGACTGGTCCTCAGTGTTGTGAGAACGATGACTGGTTAAAATTTTTGGTGGTTTCTTGTTCAGTCCATAGGCCTACATCATGTGGCAAACCGGTGAGCATGTGGCTCTATTAGTATAGGAGATACCTGAAAACATATCACACTTTTCATCATAGTGCTTTTACCAATGCATAAAATGCATGGAGAAGTCATTTCGAATGACTGGTCCTCAGTGTTGTGAGAACGATGACTGGTTAAAATTTTTGGTGGTTTCTTGTTCAGTCCATAGGCCTACATCATGTGGCAAACCGGTGAGCATGTGGCTCTATTAGTATAGGAGATACCTGAAAACATATCACACTTTTCATCATAGTGCTTTTACCAATGCATAAAATGCATGGAGAAGTCATTTCGAATGACTGGTCCTCAGTGTTGTGAGAACGATGACTGGTTAAAATTTTTGGTGGTTTCTTGTTCAGTCCATAGGCCTACATCATGTGGCAAACCGGTGAGCATGTGGCTCTATTAGTATAGGAGATACCTGAAAACATATCACACTTTTCATCATAGTGCTTTTACCAATGCATAAAATGCATGGAGAAGTCATTTCGGATGACTGGTCCTCAGTGTTGTGAGAACGATGACTGGTTAAAATTTTTGGTGGTTTCTTGTTCAGTCCATAGGCCTACATCATGTGGCAAACCGGTGAGCATGTGGCTCTATTAGTATAGGAGATACCTGAAAACATATCACACTTTTCATCATAGTGCTTTTACCAATGCATAAAATGCATGGAGAAGTTATTTCGAATGACTGGTCCTCAGTGTTGTGAGAATGATGACTCGTTAAAATTTTTGGTGGTTTCTTGTTCAGTCCATAGGCCTACATCATGTGGCAAACCGGTGATCATGTGGCTCTATTAGTATAGGAGATACCTGAAAACATATCACACTTTTCATCATAGTGCTTTTACCAATGCATAAAATGCATGGAGAAGTCATTTCGAATGACTGGTCCTCAGTGTTGTGAGAACGATGACTGGTTAAAATTTTTGGTGGTTTCTTGTTCAGTCCATAGGCCTAGATCATGTGGCAAACCGGTGAGCATGTGGCTCTATTAGTATAGGAGATACCTGAAAACATATCACACTTTTCATCATAGTGCTTTTACCAATGCATAAAATGCATGGAGAAGTCATTTCGAATGACTGGTCCTCAGTGTTGTGAGAACGATGACTGGTTAAAATTTTTGGTGGTTTCTTGTTCAGTCCATAGGCCTACATCATGTGGCAAACCGGTGAGCATGTGGCTCTATTAGTATAGGAGATACCTGAAAACATATCACACTTTTCATCATAGTGCTTTTACCAATGCATAAAATGCATGGAGAAGTCATTTCGAATGACTGGTCCTCAGTGTTGTGAGAACGATGACTGGTTAAAATTTTTGGTGGTTTCTTGTTCAGTCCATAGGCCTACATCATGTGGCAAACCGGTGAGCATGTGGCTCTATTAGTATAGGAGATACCTGAAAACATATCACACTTTTCATCATAGTGCTTTTACCAATGCATAAAATGCATGGAGAAGTCATTTCGAATGACTGGTCCTCAGTGTTGTGAGAACGATGACTGGTTAAAATTTTTGGTGGTTTCTTGTTCAGTCCATAGGCCTACATCATGTGGCAAACCGGTGAGCATGTGGCTCTATTAGTATAGGAGATACCTGAAAACATATCACACTTTTCATCATAGTGCTTTTACCAATGCATAAAATGCATGGAGAAGTCATTTCGGATGACTGGTCCTCAGTGTTGTGAGAACGATGACTGGTTAAAATTTTTGGTGGTTTCTTGTTCAGTCCATAGGCCTACATCATGTGGCAAACCGGTGAGCATGTGGCTCTATTAGTATAGGAGATACCTGAAAACATATCACACTTTTCATCATAGTGCTTTTACCAATGCATAAAATGCATGGAGAAGTCATTTCGAATGACTGGTCCTCAGTGTTGTGAGAACGATGACTGGTTAAAATTTTTGGTGGTTTCTTGTTCAGTCCATAGGCCTACATCATGTGGCAAACCGGTGAGCATGTGGCTCTATTAGTATAGGAGATACCTGAAAACATATCACACTTTTCATCATAGTGCTTTTACCAATGCATAAAATGCATGGAGAAGTCATTTCGGATGACTGGTCCTCAGTGTTGTGAGAACGATGACTGGTTAAAATTTTTGGTGGTTTCTTGTTCAGTCCATAGGCCTAAATCATGTGGCAAACCGGTGAGCATGTGGCTCTATTAGTATAGGAGATACCTGAAAACATATCACACTTTTCATCATAGTGCTTTTACCAATGCATAAAATGCATGGAGAAGTCATTTCGAATGACTGGTCCTCAGTGTTGTGAGAACGATGACTGGTTAAAATTTTTGGTGGTTTCTTGTTCAGTCCATAGGCCTACATCATGTGGCAAACCGGTGAGCATGTGGCTCTATTAGTATAGGAGATACCTGAAAACATATCACACTTTTCATCATAGTGCTTTTACCAATGCATAAAATGCATGGAGAAGTCATTTCGGATGACT
Organism: Ranitomeya imitator; assembly: GCF_032444005.1. NCBI lineage: Eukaryota > Metazoa > Chordata > Amphibia > Anura > Dendrobatidae > Ranitomeya > Ranitomeya imitator. Next base: position 709,680 of record NW_027193351.1, on the reverse strand, counting down.
GGTCCTCAGTGTTGTGAGAACGATGACTGGTTAAAATTTTTGGTGGTTTCTTGTTCAGTCCATAGGCCTAAATCATGTGGCAAACCGGTGAGCATGTGGCTCTATTAGTATAGGAGATACCTGAAAACATATCACACTTTTCATCATAGTGCTTTTACCAATGCATAAAATGCATGGAGAAGTCATTTCGAATGACTGGTCCTCAGTGTTGTGAGAACGATGACTGGTTAAAATTTTTGGTGGTTTCTTGTTCAGTCCATAGGCCTACATCATGTGGCAAACCGGTGAGCATGTGGCTCTATTAGTATAGGAGATACCTGAAAACATATCACACTTTTCATCATAGTGCTTTTACCAATGCATAAAATGCATGGAGAAGTCATTTCGAATGACTGGTCCTCAGTGTTGTGAGAACGATGACTGGTTAAAATTTTTCGTGGTTTCTTGTTCAGTCCATAGGCCTACATCATGTGGCAAACCGGTGAGCATGTGGCTCTATTAGTATAGGAGATACCTGAAAACATATCACACTTTTCATCATAGTGCTTTTACCAATGCATAAAATGCATGGAGAAGTCATTTCGGATGACTGGTCCTCAGTGTTGTGAGAACGATGACTGGTTAAAATTTTTGGTGGTTTCTTGTTCAGTCCATAGGCCTACATCATGTGGCAAACCGGTGAGCATGTGGCTCTATTAGTATAGGAGATACCTGAAAACATATCACACTTTTCATCATAGTGCTTTTACCAATGCATAAAATGCATGGAGAAGTCATTTCGAATGACTGGTCCTCAGTGTTGTGAGAACGATGACTGGTTAAAATTTTTGGTGGTTTCTTGTTCAGTCCATAGGCCTACATCATGTGGCAAACCGGTGAGCATGTGGCTCTATTAGTATAGGAGATACCTGAAAACATATCACACTTTTCATCATAGTGCTTTTACCAATGCATAAAATGCATGGAGAAGTCATTTCGAATGACTGGTCCTCAGTGTTGTGAGAACGATGACTGGTTAAAATTTTTGGTGGTTTCTTGTTCAGTCCATAGGCCTAAATCATGTGGCAAACCGGTGAGCATGTGGCTCTATTAGTATAGGAGATACCTGAAAACATATCACACTTTTCATCATAGTGCTTTTACCAATGCATAAAATGCATGGAGAAGTCATTTCGAATGACTGGTCCTCAGTGTTGTTAGAACGATGACTGGTTAAAATTTTTGGTGGTTTCTTGTTCAGTCCATAGGCCTACATCATGTGGCAAACCGGTGAGCATGTGGCTCTATTAGTATAGGAGATGCCTGAAAACATATCACACTTTTCATCATAGTGCTTTTACCAATGCATAAAATGCATGGAGAAGTCATTTCGAATGACTGGTCCTCAGTGTTGTGAGAACGATGACTGGTTAAAATTTTTGGTGGTTTCTTGTTCAGTCCATAGGCCTACATCATGTGGCAAACCGGTGAGCATGTGGCTCTATTAGTATAGGAGATACCTGAAAACATATCACACTTTTCATCATAGTGCTTTTACCAATGCATAAAATGCATGGAGAAGTCATTTCGAATGACTGGTCCTCAGTGTTGTGAGAACGATGACTGGTTAAAATTTTTCGTGGTTTCTTGTTCAGTCCATAGGCCTACATCATGTGGCAAACCGGTGAGCATGTGGCTCTATTAGTATAGGAGATACCTGAAAACATATCACACTTTTCATCATAGTGCTTTTACCAATGCATAAAATGCATGGAGAAGTCATTTCGGATGACTGGTCCTCAGTGTTGTGAGAACGATGACTGGTTAAAATTTTTGGTGGTTTCTTGTTCAGTCCATAGGCCTACATCATGTGGCAAACCGGTGAGCATGTGGCTCTATTAGTATAGGAGATACCTGAAAACATATCACACTTTTCATCATAGTGCTTTTACCAATGCATAAAATGCATGGAGAAGTCATTTCGAATGACTGGTCCTCAGTGTTGTGAGAACGATGACTGGTTAAAATTTTTGGTGGTTTCTTGTTCAGTCCATAGGCCTACATCATGTGGCAAACCGGTGAGCATGTGGCTCTATTAGTATAGGAGATACCTGAAAACATATCACACTTTTCATCATAGTGCTTTTACCAATGCATAAAATGCATGGAGAAGTCATTTCGAATGACTGGTCCTCAGTGTTGTGAGAACGATGACTGGTTAAAATTTTTGGTGGTTTCTTGTTCAGTCCATAGGCCTACATCATGTGGCAAACCGGTGAGCATGTGGCTCTATTAGTATAGGAGATACCTGAAAACATATCACACTTTTCATCATAGTGCTTTTACCAATGCATAAAATGCATGGAGAAGTCATTTCGAATGACTGGTCCTCAGTGTTGTGAGAACGATGACTGGTTAATATTTTTGGTGGTTTCTTGTTCAGTCCATAGGCCTATATCATGTGGCAAACCGGTGAGCATGTGGCTCTATTAGTGTAGGAGATACCTGAAAACATATCACACTTTTCATCATAGTGCTTTTACCAATGCATAAAATGCATGGAGAAGTCATTTCGAATGACTGGTCCTCAGTGTTGTGAGAACGATGACTGGTTAAAATTTTTGGTGGTTTCTTGTTCAGTCCATAGGCCTACATCATGTGGCAAACCGGTGAGCATGTGGCTCTATTAGTATAGGAGATACCTGAAAACATATCACACTTTTCATCATAGTGCTTTTACCAATGCATAAAATGCATGGAGAAGTCATTTCGAATGACTGGTCCTCAGTGTTGTGAGAACGATGACTGGTTAAAATTTTTGGTGGTTTCTTGTTCAGTCCATACGCCTACATCATGTGGCAAACCGGTGAGCATGTGGCTCTATTAGTATAGGAGATACCTGAAAACATATCACACTTTTCATCATAGTGCTTTTACCAATGCATAAAATGCATGGAGAAGTCATTTCGAATGACTGGTCCTCAGTGTTGTGAGAACGATGACTGGTTAAAATTTTTCGTGGTTTCTTGTTCAGTCCATAGGCCTACATCATGTGGCAAACCGGTGAGCATGTGGCTCTATTAGTATAGGAGATACCTGAAAACATATCACACTTTTCATCATAGTGCTTTTACCAATGCATAAAATGCATGGAGAAGTCATTTCGGATGACTGGTCCTCAGTGTTGTGAGAACGATGACTGGTTAAAATTTTTGGTGGTTTCTTGTTCAGTCCATAGGCCTACATCATGTGGCAAACCGGTGAGCATGTGGCTCTATTAGTATAGGAGATACCTGAAAACATATCACACTTTTCATCATAGTGCTTTTACCAATGCATAAAATGCATGGAGAAGTCATTTCGAATGACTGGTCCTCAGTGTTGTGAGAACGATGACTGGTTAAAATTTTTGGTGGTTTCTTGTTCAGTCCATAGGCCTACATCATGTGGCAAACCGGTGAGCATGTGGCTCTATTAGTATAGGAGATACCTGAAAACATATCACACTTTTCATCATAGTGCTTTTACCAATGCATAAAATGCATGGAGAAGTCATTTCGAATGACTGGTCCTCAGTTTGTGAGAACGATGACTGGTTAAAATTTTTGGTGGTTTCTTGTTCAGTCCATAGGCCTACCTCATGTGGCAAACCGGTGAGCATGTGGCTCTTATTAGTATAGGAGATACCTGAAAACATATCACACTTTTCATCATAGTGCTTTTACCAATGCATAAAATGCATGGAGAAGTCATTTCGAATGACTGGTCCTCAGTGTTGTGAGAACGATGACTGGTTAAAATTTTTGGTGGTTTCTTGTTCAGTCCATAGGCCTACATCATGTGGCAAACCGGTGAGCATGTGGCTCTATTAGTATAGGAGATACCTGAAAACATATCACACTTTTCATCATAGTGCTTTTACCAATGCATAAAATGCATGGAGAAGTCATTTCGAATGACTGGTCCTCAGTGTTGTGAGAACGATGACTGGTTAAAATTTTTGGTGGTTTCTTGTTCAGTCCATAGGCCTACATCATGTGGCAAACCGGTGAGCATGTGGCTCTATTAGTATAGGAGATACCTGAAAACATATCACACTTTTCATCATAGTGCTTTTACCAATGCATAAAATGCATGGAGAAGTCATTTCGAATGACTGGTCCTCAGTGTTGTGAGAACGATGACTGGTTAAAATTTTTCGTGGTTTCTTGTTCAGTCCATAGGCCTACATCATGTGGCAAACCGGTGAGCATGTGGCTCTATTAGTATAGGAGATACCTGAAAACATATCACACTTTTCATCATAGTGCTTTTACCAATGCATAAAATGCATGGAGAAGTCATTTCGGATGACTGGTCCTCAGTGTTGTGAGAATGATGACTGGTTAAAATTTTTGGTGGTTTCTTGTTCAGTCCATAGGCCTACATCATGTGGCAAACCGGTGAGCATGTGGCTCTATTAGTATAGGAGATACCTGAAAACATATCACACTTTTCATCATAGTGCTTTTACCAATGCATAAAATGCATGGAGAAGTCATTTCGAATGACTGGTCCTCAGTGTTGTGAGAACGATGACTGGTTAAAATTTTTGGTGGTTTCTTGTTCAGTCCATAGGCCTACATCATGTGGCAAACCGGTGAGCATGTGGCTCTATTAGTATAGGAGATACCTGAAAACATATCACACTTTTCATCATAGTGCTTTTACCAATGCATAAAATGCATGGAGAAGTCATTTCGGATGACTGGTCCTCAGTGTTGTGAGAACGATGACTGGTTAAAATTTTTGGTGGTTTCTTGTTCAGTCCATAGGCCTACATCATGTGGCAAACCGGTGAGCATGTGGCTCTATTAGTATAGGAGATACCTGAAAACATATCACACTTTTCATCATAGTGCTTTTACCAATGCATAAAATGCATGGAGAAGTTATTTCGAATGACTAGTCCTCAGTGTTGTGAGAACGATGACTGGTTAAAATTTTTGGTGGTTTCTTGTTCAGTCCATAGGCCTACATCATGTGGCAAACCGGTGAGCATGTGGCTCTATTAGTATAGGAGATACCTGAAAACATATCACACTTTTCATCATAGTGCTTTTACCAATGCATAAAATGCATGGAGAAGTCATTTCGAATGACTTGTCCTCAGTGTTGTGAGAACGATGACTGGTTAAAATTTTTGGTGGTTTCTTGTTCAGTCCATAGGCCTACATCATGTGGCAAACCGGTGAGCATGTGGCTCTATTAGTATAGGAGATACCTGAAAACATATCACACTTTTCATCATAGTGCTTTTACCAATGCATAAAATGCATGGAGAAGTCATTTCGAATGACTGGTCCTCAGTGTTGTGAGAACGATGACTGGTTAAAATTTTTGGTGGTTTCTTGTTCAGTCCATAGGCCTACATCATGTGGCAAACCGGTGAGCATGTGGCTCTATTAGTATAGGAGATACCTGAAAACATATCACACTTTTCATCATAGTGCTTTTACCAATGCATAAAATGCATGGAGAAGTCATTTCGGATGACTGGTCCTCAGTGTTGTGAGAACGATGACTGGTTAAAATTTTTGGTGGTTTCTTGTTCAGTCCATAGGCCTACATCATGTGGCAAACCGGTGAGCATGTGGCTCTATTAGTATAGGAGATACCTGAAAACATATCACACTTTTCATCATAGTGCTTTTACCAATGCATAAAATGCATGGAGAAGTCATTTCGAATGACTGGTCCTCAGTGTTGTGAGAACGATGACTGGTTAAAATTTTTGGTGGTTTCTTGTTCAGTCCATAGGCCTACATCATGTGGCAAACCGGTGAGCATGTGGCTCTATTAGTATAGGAGATACCTGAAAACATATCACACTTTTCATCATAGTGCTTTTACCAATGCATAAAATGCATGGAGAAGTCATTTCGGATGACTGGTCCTCAGTGTTGTGAGAACGATGACTGGTTAAAATTTTTGGTGGTTTCTTGTTCAGTCCATAGGCCTAAATCATGTGGCAAACTGGTGAGCATGTGGCTCTATTAGTATAGGAGATACCTGAAAACATATCACACTTTTCATCATAGTGCTTTTACCAATGCATAAAATGCATGGAGAAGTCATTTCGAATGACTGGTCCTCAGTGTTGTGAGAACGATGACTGGTTAAAATTTTTGGTGGTTTCTTGTTCAGTCCATAGGCCTACATCATGTGGCAAACCGGTGAGCATGTGGCTCTATTAGTATAGGAGATACCTGAAAACATATCACACTTTTCATCATAGTTCTTTTACCAATGCATAAAATGCATGGAGAAGTCATTTCGAATGACTGGTCCTCAGTGTTGTGAGAACGATGACTGGTTAAAATTTTTGGTGGTTTCTTGTTCAGTCCATAGGCCTACATCATGTGGCAAACCGGTGAGCATGTGGCTCTATTAGTATAGGAGATACCTGAAAACATATCACACTTTTCATCATAGTGCTTTTACCAATGCATAAAATGCATGGAGAAGTCATTTCGGATGACTGGTCCTCAGTGTTGTGAGAACGATGACTGGTTAAATTTTTTGGTGGTTTCTTGTTCAGTCCATAGGCCTACATCATGTGGCGAACCGGTGAGCATGTGGCTCTATTAGTATAGGAGATACCTGAAAACATATCACACTTTTCATCATAGTGCTTTTACCAATGCATAAAATGCATGGAGAAGTCATTTCGAATGACTGGTCCTCAGTGTTGTGAGAACGATGACTGGTTAAAATTTTTGGTGGTTTCTTGTTCAGTCCATAGGCCTACATCATGTGGCAAACCGGTGAGCATGTGGCTCTATTAGTATAGGAGATACCTGAAAACATATCACACTTTTCATCATAGTGCTTTTACCAATGCATAAAATGCATGGAGAAGTCATTTCGGATGACTGGTCCTCAGTGTTGTGAGAACGATGAGTGGTTAAAATTTTTGGTGGTTTCTTGTTCAGTCCATAGGCCTAAATCATGTGGCAAACCGGTGAGTATGTGGCTCTATTAGTATAGGAGATACCTGAAAACATATCACACTTTTCATCATAGTGCTTTTACCAATGCATAAAATGCATGGAGAAGTCTTTTCGAATGACTGGTCCTCAGTGTTGTGAGAATGATGACTGGTTAAAATTTTTGGTGGTTTCTTGTTCAGTCCATAGGCCTACATCATGTGGCAAACCGGTGAGCATGTGGCTCTATTAGTATAGGAGATACCTGAAAACATATCACACTTTTCATCATAGTGCTTTTACCAATGCATAAAATGCATGGAGAAGTCATTTCGAATGACTGGTCCTCAGTGTTGTGAGAACGATGACTGGTTAAAATTTTTGGTGGTTTCTTGTTCAGTCCATAGGCCTACATCATGTGGCAAACCGGTGAGCATGTGGCTCTATTAGTATAGGAGATACCTGAAAACATATCACACTTTTCATCATAGTGCTTTTACCAATGCATAAAATGCATGGAGAAGTCATTTCGAATGACTGGTCCTCAGTGTTGTGAGAACGATGACTGGTTAAAATTTTTGGTGGTTTCTTGTTCAGTCCATAGGCCTACATCATGTGGCAAACCGGTGAGCATGTGGCTCTATTAGTATAGGAGATACCTGAAAACATATCACACTTTTCATCATAGTGCTTTTACCAATGCATAAAATGCATGGAGAAGTCATTTCGGATGACTGGTCCTCAGTGTTGTGAGAACGATGACTGGTTAAAATTTTTGGTGGTTTCTTGTTCAGTCCATAGGCCTAAATCATGTGGCAAACCGGTGAGTATGTGGCTCTATTAGTATAGGAGATACCTGAAAACATATCACACTTTTCATCATAGTGCTTTTACCAATGCATAAAATGCATGGAGAAGTCATTTCGAATGACTGGTCCTCAGTGTTGTGAGAATGATGACTGGTTAAAATTTTTGGTGGTTTCTTGTTCAGTCCATAGGCCTAAATCATGTGGCAAACCGGTGAGTATGTGGCTCTATTAGTATAGGAGATACCTGAAAACATATCACACTTTTCATCATAGTGCTTTTACCAATGCATAAAATGCATGGAGAAGTCATTTCGAATGACTGGTGCTCAGTGTTGTGAGAATGATGACTGGTTAAAATTTTTGGTGGTTTCTTGTTCAGTCCATAGGCCTACATCATGTGGCAAACCGGTGAGCATGTGGCTCTATTAGTATAGGAGATACCTGAAAACATATCACACTTTTCATCATAGTGCTTTTACCAATGCATAAAATGCATGGAGAAGTCATTTCGAATGACTGGTCCTCAGTGTTGTGAGAACGATGACTGGTTAAAATTTTTGGTGGTTTCTTGTTCAGTCCATAGGCCTACATCATGTGGCAAACCGGTGAGCATGTGGCTCTATTAGTATAGGAGATACCTGAAAACATATCACACTTTTCATCATAGTGCTTTTACCAATGCATAAAATGCATGGAGAAGTCATTTCGAATGACTGGTCCTCAGTGTTGTGAGAACGATGACTGGTTAAAATTTTTGGTGGTTTCTTGTTCAGTCCATAGGCCTACATCATGTGGCAAACCGGTGAGCATGTGGCTCTATTAGTATAGGAGATACCTGAAGACATATCACACTTTTCATCATAGTGCTTTTACCAATGCATAAAATGCATGGAGAAGTCATTTCGAATGACTGGTCCTCAGTGTTGTGAGAACGATGACTGGTTAAAATTTTTGGTGGTTTCTTGTTCAGTCCATAGGCCTACATCATGTGGCAAACCGGTGAGCATGTGGCTCTATTAGTATAGGAGATACCTGAAAACATATCACACTTTTCATCATAGTGCTTTTACCAATGCATAAAATGCATGGAGAAGTCATTTCGGATGACTGGTCCTCAGTGTTGTGAGAACGATGACTGGTTAAAATTTTTGGTGGTTTCTTGTTCAGTCCATAGGCCTACATCATGTGGCAAACCGGTGAGCATGTGGCTCTATTAGTATAGGAGATACCTGAAAACATATCACACTTTTCATCATAGTGCTTTTACCAATGCATAAAATGCATGGAGAAGTTATTTCGAATGACTGGTCCTCAGTGTTGTGAGAATGATGACTGGTTAAAATTTTTGGTGGTTTCTTGTTCAGTCCATAGGCCTACATCATGTGGCAAACCGGTGATCATGTGGCTCTATTAGTATAGGAGATACCTGAAAACATATCACACTTTTCATCATAGTGCTTTTACCAATGCATAAAATGCATGGAGAAGTCATTTCGAATGACTGGTCCTCAGTGTTGTGAGAACGATGACTGGTTAAAATTTTTGGTGGTTTCTTGTTCAGTCCATAGGCCTAGATCATGTGGCAAACCGGTGAGCATGTGGCTCTATTAGTATAGGAGATACCTGAAAACATATCACACTTTTCATCATAGTGCTTTTACCAATGCATAAAATGCATGGAGAAGTCATTTCGAATGACTGGTCCTCAGTGTTGTGAGAACGATGACTGGTTAAAATTTTTGGTGGTTTCTTGTTCAGTCCATAGGCCTACATCATGTGGCAAACCGGTGAGCATGTGGCTCTATTAGTATAGGAGATACCTGAAAACATATCACACTTTTCATCATAGTGCTTTTACCAATGCATAAAATGCATGGAGAAGTCATTTCGAATGACTGGTCCTCAGTGTTGTGAGAACGATGACTGGTTAAAATTTTTGGTGGTTTCTTGTTCAGTCCATAGGCCTACATCATGTGGCAAACCGGTGAGCATGTGGCTCTATTAGTATAGGAGATACCTGAAAACATATCACACTTTTCATCATAGTGCTTTTACCAATGCATAAAATGCATGGAGAAGTCATTTCGAATGACTGGTCCTCAGTGTTGTGAGAACGATGACTGGTTAAAATTTTTGGTGGTTTCTTGTTCAGTCCATAGGCCTACATCATGTGGCAAACCGGTGAGCATGTGGCTCTATTAGTATAGGAGATACCTGAAAACATATCACACTTTTCATCATAGTGCTTTTACCAATGCATAAAATGCATGGAGAAGTCATTTCGGATGACTGGTCCTCAGTGTTGTGAGAACGATGACTGGTTAAAATTTTTGGTGGTTTCTTGTTCAGTCCATAGGCCTACATCATGTGGCAAACCGGTGAGCATGTGGCTCTATTAGTATAGGAGATACCTGAAAACATATCACACTTTTCATCATAGTGCTTTTACCAATGCATAAAATGCATGGAGAAGTCATTTCGAATGACTGGTCCTCAGTGTTGTGAGAACGATGACTGGTTAAAATTTTTGGTGGTTTCTTGTTCAGTCCATAGGCCTACATCATGTGGCAAACCGGTGAGCATGTGGCTCTATTAGTATAGGAGATACCTGAAAACATATCACACTTTTCATCATAGTGCTTTTACCAATGCATAAAATGCATGGAGAAGTCATTTCGGATGACTGGTCCTCAGTGTTGTGAGAACGATGACTGGTTAAAATTTTTGGTGGTTTCTTGTTCAGTCCATAGGCCTAAATCATGTGGCAAACCGGTGAGCATGTGGCTCTATTAGTATAGGAGATACCTGAAAACATATCACACTTTTCATCATAGTGCTTTTACCAATGCATAAAATGCATGGAGAAGTCATTTCGAATGACTGGTCCTCAGTGTTGTGAGAACGATGACTGGTTAAAATTTTTGGTGGTTTCTTGTTCAGTCCATAGGCCTACATCATGTGGCAAACCGGTGAGCATGTGGCTCTATTAGTATAGGAGATACCTGAAAACATATCACACTTTTCATCATAGTGCTTTTACCAATGCATAAAATGCATGGAGAAGTCATTTCGAATGACTGGTCCTCAGTGTTGTGAGAACGATGACTGGTTAAAATTTTTCGTGGTTTCTTGTTCAGTCCATAGGCCTACATCATGTGGCAAACCGGTGAGCATGTGGCTCTATTAGTATAGGAGATACCTGAAAACATATCACACTTTTCATCATAGTGCTTTTACCAATGCATAAAATGCATGGAGAAGTCATTTCGGATGACTGGTCCTCAGTGTTGTGAGAACGATGACTGGTTAAAATTTTTGGTGGTTTCTTGTTCAGTCCATAGGCCTACATCATGTGGCAAACCGGTGAGCATGTGGCTCTATTAGTATAGGAGATACCTGAAAACATATCACACTTTTCATCATAGTGCTTTTACCAATGCATAAAATGCATGGAGAAGTCATTTCGAATGACTGGTCCTCAGTGTTGTGAGAACGATGACTGGTTAAAATTTTTGGTGGTTTCTTGTTCAGTCCATAGGCCTACATCATGTGGCAAACCGGTGAGCATGTGGCTCTATTAGTATAGGAGATACCTGAAAACATATCACACTTTTCATCATAGTGCTTTTACCAATGCATAAAATGCATGGAGAAGTCATTTCGAATGACTGGTCCTCAGTGTTGTGAGAACGATGACTGGTTAAAATTTTTGGTGGTTTCTTGTTCAGTCCATAGGCCTAAATCATGTGGCAAACCGGTGAGCATGTGGCTCTATTAGTATAGGAGATACCTGAAAACATATCACACTTTTCATCATAGTGCTTTTACCAATGCATAAAATGCATGGAGAAGTCATTTCGAATGACTGGTCCTCAGTGTTGTTAGAACGATGACTGGTTAAAATTTTTGGTGGTTTCTTGTTCAGTCCATAGGCCTACATCATGTGGCAAACCGGTGAGCATGTGGCTCTATTAGTATAGGAGATGCCTGAAAACATATCACACTTTTCATCATAGTGCTTTTACCAATGCATAAAATGCATGGAGAAGTCATTTCGAATGACTGGTCCTCAGTGTTGTGAGAACGATGACTGGTTAAAATTTTTGGTGGTTTCTTGTTCAGTCCATAGGCCTACATCATGTGGCAAACCGGTGAGCATGTGGCTCTATTAGTATAGGAGATACCTGAAAACATATCACACTTTTCATCATAGTGCTTTTACCAATGCATAAAATGCATGGAGAAGTCATTTCGAATGACTGGTCCTCAGTGTTGTGAGAACGATGACTGGTTAAAATTTTTCGTGGTTTCTTGTTCAGTCCATAGGCCTACATCATGTGGCAAACCGGTGAGCATGTGGCTCTATTAGTATAGGAGATACCTGAAAACATATCACACTTTTCATCATAGTGCTTTTACCAATGCATAAAATGCATGGAGAAGTCATTTCGGATGACTGGTCCTCAGTGTTGTGAGAACGATGACTGGTTAAAATTTTTGGTGGTTTCTTGTTCAGTCCATAGGCCTACATCATGTGGCAAACCGGTGAGCATGTGGCTCTATTAGTATAGGAGATACCTGAAAACATATCACACTTTTCATCATAGTGCTTTTACCAATGCATAAAATGCATGGAGAAGTCATTTCGAATGACTGGTCCTCAGTGTTGTGAGAACGATGACTGGTTAAAATTTTTGGTGGTTTCTTGTTCAGTCCATAGGCCTACATCATGTGGCAAACCGGTGAGCATGTGGCTCTATTAGTATAGGAGATGCCTGAAAACATATCACACTTTTCATCATAGTGCTTTTACCAATGCATAAAATGCATGGAGAAGTCATTTCGAATGACTGGTCCTCAGTGTTGTGAGAACGATGACTGGTTAATATTTTTGGTGGTTTCTTGTTCAGTCCATAGGCCTATATCATGTGGCAAACCGGTGAGCATGTGGCTCTATTAGTGTAGGAGATACCTGAAAACATATCACACTTTTCATCATAGTGCTTTTACCAATGCATAAAATGCATGGAGAAGTCATTTCGAATGACTGGTCCTCAGTGTTGTGAGAACGATGACTGGTTAAAATTTTTGGTGGTTTCTTGTTCAGTCCATAGGCCTACATCATGTGGCAAACCGGTGAGCATGTGGCTCTATTAGTATAGGAGATACCTGAAAACATATCACACTTTTCATCATAGTGCTTTTACCAATGCATAAAATGCATGGAGAAGTCATTTCGAATGACTGGTCCTCAGTGTTGTGAGAACGATGACTGGTTAAAATTTTTGGTGGTTTCTTGTTCAGTCCATACGCCTACATCATGTGGCAAACCGGTGAGCATGTGGCTCTATTAGTATAGGAGATACCTGAAAACATATCACACTTTTCATCATAGTGCTTTTACCAATGCATAAAATGCATGGAGAAGTCATTTCGAATGACTGGTCCTCAGTGTTGTGAGAACGATGACTGGTTAAAATTTTTCGTGGTTTCTTGTTCAGTCCATAGGCCTACATCATGTGGCAAACCGGTGAGCATGTGGCTCTATTAGTATAGGAGATACCTGAAAACATATCACACTTTTCATCATAGTGCTTTTACCAATGCATAAAATGCATGGAGAAGTCATTTCGGATGACTGGTCCTCAGTGTTGTGAGAACGATGACTGGTTAAAATTTTTGGTGGTTTCTTGTTCAGTCCATAGGCCTACATCATGTGGCAAACCGGTGAGCATGTGGCTCTATTAGTATAGGAGATACCTGAAAACATATCACACTTTTCATCATAGTGCTTTTACCAATGCATAAAATGCATGGAGAAGTCATTTCGAATGACTGGTCCTCAGTGTTGTGAGAACGATGACTGGTTAAAATTTTTGGTGGTTTCTTGTTCAGTCCATAGGCCTACATCATGTGGCAAACCGGTGAGCATGTGGCTCTATTAGTATAGGAGATACCTGAAAACATATCACACTTTTCATCATAGTGCTTTTACCAATGCATAAAATGCATGGAGAAGTCATTTCGGATGACTGGTCCTCAGTGTTGTGAGAACGATGACTGGTTAAAATTTTTGGTGGTTTCTTGTTCAGTCCATAGGCCTAAATCATGTGGCAAACCGGTGAGCATGTGGCTCTATTAGTATAGGAGATACCTGAAAACATATCACACTTTTCATCATAGTGCTTTTACCAATGCATAAAATGCATGGAGAAGTCATTTCGAATGACTGGTCCTCAGTGTTGTGAGAACGATGACTGGTTAAAATTTTTGGTGGTTTCTTGTTCAGTCCATAGGCCTACATCATGTGGCAAACCGGTGAACATGTGGCTCTATTAGTATAGGAGATGCCTGAAAACATATCACACTTTTCATCATAGTGCTTTTACCAATGCATAAAATGCATGGAGAAGTCATTTCGAATGACTGGTCCTCAGTGTTGTGAGAACGATGACTGGTTAAAATTTTTGGTGGTTTCTTGTTCAGTCCATAGGCCTACATCATGTGGCAAACCGGTGAGCATGTGGCTCTATTAGTATAGGAGATACCTGAAAACATATCACACTTTTCATCATAGTGCTTTTACCAATGCATAAAATGCATGGAGAAGTCATTTCGAATGACTGGTCCTCAGTGTTGTGAGAACGATGACTGGTTAAAATTTTTCGTGGTTTCTTGTTCAGTCCATAGGCCTACATCATGTGGCAAACCGGTGAGCATGTGGCTCTATTAGTATAGGAGATACCTGAAAACATATCACACTTTTCATCATAGTGCTTTTACCAATGCATAAAATGCATGGTTCAGTCCATGGTTCAGTCTATACCCTACACTCTATACCCTACACTCTACACTCTAAACTGTATACCATACACTCTATACCCTACACTCTACACCCTACACTCTATACCATACACTCTATACCCTACACTCTACACTCTATACCCTACACACTATACCCTACACTCTATACCCTACACCCTACGCTCTATACCCTACACTCTATACCCTACACTCTACACTCTATACCCTACACTCTATTCCATACACTCTATACCCTACACTCTATACCCTACACTCTACACCCTACACTTTATAGCTTACATTTTATACCCTACACTCTATACCCTACACTCTACACTCTATACCCTACACTCTATACCCTACACTCTATACCCAACACTCTATACCCTACACTCTATACCCTACACTCTACACCCTACACTTTATAGCTTACACTCTATACCCTACACTCTATACCCTAAACTCTATACCCTACACTCTATACCCTACACTCTACACCCTACACTCTATACCCTACACTCTATACCCTACACTCTATACCCTACACTCTACACTCTATACCCTACACTCTATACCATACACTCTACACTCTATTCCCTACACTCTATACCATACACTCTATACCCTACACTCTATACCCTACACTATACACTCTATACCCTACACTCTACACTCTATACCATACACTCTATACCCTACACTCTATACCCTACACTCTACACTCTATACCCTACAATCTATACCCTACACTCTATACCCTACACTCTATACCCTACACTCTATACCCTACACTCTACACTCTATACCCTACACTCTATACCATACACTCTATACCCTACACTCTATACCATACACTCTACACCATACACTCTATACCATACACTCTATACCCCACACTCTACACTCTATACCCTACACTCTACACCATACACTCTATACCCTACACTCCATACTCTAAGCTATACACTCTATACCCTACAATCTATACCTTACACTCCATGCCCTACACTCTATACCCTACACTCTATACCCTACACTCTACACTCTATAACCTACACTCTATACCATACACTCTATATCCTACACTCTATACCCTACACTCTATACCCTACACTCTACACTCTATACCCTACACTCTATACCATACACTCTATACCCTACACTCTATACCCTACACTCTATACCCTACACTCTACACTCTATACCCTACACTCTATACCATACACTCTATACCCTACACTCTATACCCTACACTCTACACTCTAAACTGTATACCATACACTCTATACCCTACACTCTACACCCTACACTCTATACCATACACTCTATACCCTACACTCTACACTTTATACCCTACACACTATACCCTACACTCTATACCCTACACCCTACGCTCTATACCCTACACTCTATACCCTACACTCTACACTCTATACCCTACACTCTATTCCATACACTCTATACCCTACACTCTATACCCTACACTCTATACCCTACACTCTACACCCTACACTTTATAGCTTACATTTTATACCCTACACTCTATACCCTACACTCTACACTCTATACCCTACACTCTATACCCTACACTCTATACCCAACACTCTATACCCTACACTCTATTCCCTACACTCTATACCCTACACTCTACAACATACACTCTATACCCTACCCTCTATACCTTACACTCTATACCCTACACTCTACACAGTATACCCTACACTCTATACCCTACACTCTACACTCTATACCCTACACTCTATACCATACACTCTATACCCTACACTCTATACCCTACACTCTACACTCTATACCCTACACTCTATACCCTACACTCTATGCCCTACACTCTACACTTTATACCCTACACTCTATACCCTACACTCTATACCCTACACTCTATACCCTACACTCTATATCCTACACTCTACACTCTATACCCTACACTCTATACCCTACACTCTATACCCTACACTCTATACCCTACACTCTATACCCTACACTCTACACTTTATACCATACACTCTATACCCTACACTCTATACCCTACACTCTATACCCTACACTCTATACCCTACACTCTACACTCTATACCCTACACTCTATACCCTACACTCTATACCCTACACTCTACACTTTATACCCTACACTCTATACCCTACACTCTATACCCTCCACTCTATACCCTACACTCTACACTCTACACCCTACACTCTACACTTTACACTCTATACCCTACACTCTATTCCCTACACTCCACACTTTATACCCTACACTCTATACCCTACACTCTATACCCTACACTCTATACCCTACACGCTATACCCTACACTCTATACCCTACACTCTACACCCTACACTCTATACCCTATACCTTACACTCTATACCCTACACTCTACACCCTACACTCTATACCCTACACTCTATACCCTACACTCTATACCCTACACTCTACACTCTATACCCTACACTCTACACTCTATACCCTACAATCTAAACCATACACTCTATACCATATACTCTATTCCCTACACTCTATACCATACACTCTACACTCTATATCCTACACTCTATACCCTACACTCTACACCCTACACTATATACCCTACACTCTACACTCTATACCCTACACTCTCTACCCTACACTCTATACCATACACTCTATACCATACACTCTGTCCCCTACACTCTATACCATACACCTTACACTCTATACCCTACTTTCTATACCCTACACTCTATACCCTACACTCTATACCCTACACTCTACACTCTATACCCTACACTCTACACTCTATACCCTACACTCTACACCCTACACTCTATACCATACACTCTATACCCTACACTCTACACTCTATACCCTACACTCTATACCCTACACTCTATACCCTACACCCTACGCTCTATACCCTACACTCTATACCCTACACTCTACACTCTATACCCTACACTCTATTCCATACACTCTATACCCTACACTCTATACCCTACACTCTACACTCTATACCCTACACTCTACACTTTACACTCTATACCCTACACTCTATACTCTATACCCTACACTCTATACCGTACATTCTACACTCTATACCCTACACTCTATACCCTACACTCTAATCCCTACACTCTACACTCTATACCCTACACTCTATACCCCACACTCTATACCCTACACTCTACACCCTACACTCTATACCCTACACTCTATACCCTACACTCTATACCCTATGCTCTACACTCTATACCCTACACTCTATACCATACACTCTACAATCTATTCCCTACACTCTATACCATACACTCTATACCCTACACTCTATACCCTACACTATACACTTTATACCCTACACTCTACACTCTATACCATACACTCTATACCCTACACTCTATACCCTACACTCTATACCCTACACTCTATACCCTACACTCTACACTCTATACCCTACACTCTATACCCTACACTCTATACCCTACACTCTATACCCTACACTCTATACCCTACACTCTACACTTTATACCATACACTCTATACCCTACACTCTATACCCTACACTCTATACCCTACACTCTATACTCTACACTCTATACCATACACTCTATACCCTACACTCTATACCCTGCACTCTATACCCTACACTCTACACTCTATAACCTACACTCTATACCATACACTCTATATCCTACACTCTATACCCTACACTCTATACCCTACACTCTACACTCTATACCATACACTCTATACCCTACACTCTATACCCTACACTCTATACCCTACACTCTATACCCTACACTCTATACCCTACACTCTATACCCTACACTCTATACCATACACTCTACACTCTATTCCCTACACTCTATACCATGCACTCTATACCCTACACTCTATACCCTACACTATACACTCTATACCATACACTCTACACTCTATACCATACACTTTATACCCTACACTCTATACCCTACACTCTACACTCTATACCCTACAATCTATACCCTACACTCTATACCCTACACTCTATACCCTACACTCTACACTCTATACCCTACACTCTATACCCTACACTCTATACCCTACACTCTATACCATACACTCTACACCATACACTCTATACCATACACTCTATACCCCACACTCTACACTCTATACCCTACACTCTATACCCTACACTCTATACTATACACTCTATACCCCACACTCTACACTCTATACCCTACACTCTATACCCTACACTCTATACTATACACTCTATACCCTACACTCTATACCCTACACTATACACTCTATACCCTACACTCTACACCATACAGTCTATACCCTACACTCTATACTCTACGCTATACACTCTATACCCTACAATCTATACCTTACACTCTATACCCTACACTCTATACCCTGCACTCTATACCCTACACTCTACACTCTATAACCTACACTCTATACCATACACTCTATATCCTACACTCTATACCCTACACTCTATACCCTACACTCTACACTCTATACCATACACTCTATACCCTACACTCTATACCCTACACTCTATACCCTACACTCTACACTCTATACCCTACACTCTATACCATACACTCTATACCCTACACTCTATACCCTACACTCTACACTCTAAACTGTATACCATACACTCTATACCCTACACTCTACACCCTACACTCTATACCATACACTCTATACCCTACACTCTATACCCTACACTCTACACTCTATACCCTACAATCTATACCCTACACTCTATACCCTACACTCTATACCCTACACTCTATACCCTACACTCTACACTCTATACCCTACACTCTATACCATACACTCTATACCCTACACTCTATACCATACACTCTACACCATACACTCTATACCATACACTCTATACCCCACACTCTACACTCTATACCCTACACTCTACACCATACACTCTATACCCTACACTCCATACTCTAAGCTATACACTCTATACCCTACAATCTATACCTTACACTCCATACCCTACACTCTATACCCTACACTCTATACCCTACACTCTACACTCTATAACCTACACTCTATACCATACACTCTATATCCTACACTCTATACCCTACACTCTATACCCTACACTCTACACTCTATACCCTACACTCTATACCATACACTCTATACCCTACACTCTATACCCTACACTCTATACCCTACACTCTACACTCTATACCCTACACTCTATACCATACACTCTATACCCTACACTCTATACCCTACACTCTACACTCTAAACTGTATACCATACACTCTATACCCTACACTCTACACCCTACACTCTACACCATACACTCTATACCCTACACTCTACACTTTATACCCTACACACTATACCCTACACTCTATACCCTACACCCTACGCTCTATACCCTACACTCTATACCCTACACTCTACACTCTATACCCTACACTCTATTCCATACACTCTATACCCTACACTCTATACCCTACACTCTATACCCTACACTCTACACCCTACACTTTATAGCTTACATTTTATACCCTACACTCTATACCCTACACTCTACACTCTATACCCTACACTCTATACCCTACACTCTATACCCAACACTCTATACCCTACACTCTATTCCCTACACTCTATACCCTACACTCTACAACATACACTCTATACCCTACCCTCTATACCTTACACTCTATACCCTACACTCTACACAGTATACCCTACACTCCATACCCTACACTCTACACTCTATACCCTACACTCTATACCATACACTCTATACCCTACACTCTATACCCTACACTCTACACTCTATACCCTACACTCTATACCCTACACTCTATGCCCTACACTCTACACTTTATACCCTACACTCTATACCCTACACTCTATACCCTACACTCTATACCCTACACTCTATACCCTACACTCTACACTCTATACCCTACACTCTATACCCTACACTCTATACCCTACACTCTATACCCTACACTCTATACCCTACACTCTACACTTTATACCATACACTCTATACCCTACACTCTATACCCTACACTCTATACCCTACACTCTATACCCTACACTCTACACTCTATACCCTACACTCTATACCCTACACCCTATACCCTACACTCTATACCCTACACTCTACTCTCTATACCCTACACTCTATACCATACACTCTATACCATACACTCTATACCCTACAGTCTATACCCTACACTCTACACTCTATACCCTACACTCTATACCCTACACTCTACTCTCTATACCCTACACTCTATACCATACACTCTATACCATACACTCTATACCCTATAGTCTATACCCTACACTCTACACTCTATACCCTACACTCTATACCCTACACTCTATACCCTACACTCTACACTCTATACCCTACACTCTATACCATACACTCTATACCTTACAGTCTATACCCTACACTCTACACTCTATACCCTACACTCTATACCCTACACTCTATACCCTACACTCTACACTCTATACCCTACACTCCATACCATACACTCTATACCCTACACTCTATACCCTACACTCTACACTCTAAACTGTATACCATACACTCTATACCCTACACTCTACACCCTACACTCTATACCATACACTCTATACCCTACACTCTACACTCTATACCCTACACTCTATACCCTACACTCTATCCCCTACACCCTACGCTCTATACCCTACACTCTATACCTTACACTCTACACTCTATACCCTACACTCTATTCCATACACTCTATACCCTACACTCTATAACCTACACTCTACATTCTATACCCTACACTCTACACTTTACACTGTATACCCTACACTCTATACCCTACACTCTATACTCTATACCCTACACTCTATACCGGACATTCTACACTCTATACCCTACACTCTATACCCTACACTCTAATCCCTACACTCTACACTCTATACTCTACACTCTATACCATACACTCTATACCCTACACTCTATACCATACACTCTACACCATACACTCTATACCATACACTCTATACCCCACACTCTACACTCTATACCCTACACTCTATACCCTACACTCTATACTATACACTCTATACCCTACACTCTATACCCTACACTATACACTCTATACCCTACACTCTACACCATACAGTCTATACCCTACACTCTATACTCTACGCTATACACTCTATACCCTACAATCTATACCTTACACTCTATACCCTACACTCTATACCCTGCACTCTATACCCTACACTCTACACTCTATAACCTACACTCTATACCATACACTCTATATCCTACACTCTATACCCTACACTCTATACCCTACACTCTACACTCTATACCATACACTCTATACCCTACACTCTATACCCTACACTCTATACCCTACACTCTACACTCTATACCCTACACTCTATACCATACACTCTATACCCTACACTCTATACCCTACACTCTACACTCTAAACTGTATACCATACACTCTATACCCTACACTCTACACCCTACACTCTATACCATACACTCTATACCCTACACTCTACACTCTATACCCTACACACTATACCCTACACTCTATACCCTACACCCTACGCTCTATACCCTACACTCTATACCCTACACTCTACACTCTATACCCTACACTCTATTCCATACACTCTATACCCTACACTCTATACCCTACACTCTACACCCTACACTTTATAGCTTACATTTTATACCCTACACACTATACCCTACACTCTACACTCTATACCCTACACTCTATACCCTACACTCTATACCCAACACTCTATACCCTACACTCTATACCATACACTCTACACCATACACTCTATACCATACACTCTATACCCCACACTCTACACTCTATACCCTACACTCTATACCCTACACTCTATACTATACACTCTATACCCTACACTCTATACCCTACACTATACACTCTATACCCTACACTCTACACCATACAGTCTATACCCTACACTCTATACTCTACGCTATACACTCTATACCCTACAATCTATACCTTACACTCTATACCCTACACTCTATACCCTGCACTCTATACCCTACACTCTACACTCTATAACCTACACTCTATACCATACACTCTATATCCTACACTCTATACCCTACACTCTATACCCTACACTCTACACTCTATACCATACACTCTATACCCTACACTCTATACCCTACACTCTATACCCTACACTCTACACTCTATACCCTACACTCTATACCATACACTCTATACCCTACACTCTATACCCTACACTCTACACTCTAAACTGTATACCATACACTCTATACCCTACACTCTACACCCTACACTCTATACCATACACTCTATACCCTACACTCTACACTCTATACCCTACACACTATACCCTACACTCTATACCCTTCACCCTACGCTCTATACCCTACACTCTATACCCTACACTCTACACTCTATACCCTACACTCTATTCCATACACTCTATACCCTACACTCTATACCCTACACTCTACACCCTACACGTTATAGCTTACATTTTATACCCTACACTCTATACCCTACACTCTACACTCTATACCCTACACTCTATACCCTACACTCTATACCCAACACTCTATACCCTACACTCTATACCCTACACTCTACACCCTATACTTTATAGCTTACACTCTATACCCTACACTCTATACCCTAAACTCTGTACCACACACTCTATACCCTAAACTCTATACCATACACTCTATACCCAACACTCTATACCCTACACTCTATACCCTACACTCTACACCCTACACTTTATAGCTTACACTCTATACCCTAAACTCTATACCATACACTCTATACCCTACACTCTACACCCTACACTCTATACCCTACACTCTATACCCTACACTCTATACCCTACACTCTACACTCTATACCCTACACTCTATACCATACACTCTACACTCTATTCCCTACACTCTATACCATACACTCTATACCCTACACTCTATACCCTACACGATACACTCTATACCCTACACTCTACACTCTATACCATACACTCTATACCCTACACTCTATACCCTACACTCTACACTCTATACCCTACAATCTATACCCTACACTCTATACCCTACACTCTATACCCTACACTCTATACCCTACACTCTACACTCTATACCCTACACTCTATACCATACACTCTATACCCTACACTCTATACCATACACTCTACACCATACACTCTATACCATACACTCTATACCCCACACTCTACACTCTATACCCTACACTCTATACCCTACACTCTATACTATACACTCTATACCCTACACTCTATACCCTACACTATACACTCTATACCCTACACTCTACACCATACACTCTATACCCTACACTCTATACTCTAAGCTATACACTCTATACCCTACAATCTATACCTTACACTCCATACCCTACACTCTATACCCTACACTCTATACCCTACACTCTACACTCTATAACCTACACTCTATACCATGCACTCTATATCCTACACTCTATACCCTACACTCTATACCCTACACTCTACACTCTATACCCTACACTCTATACCATACACTCTATACCCTACACTCTATACCCTACACTCTATACCCTACACTCTACACTCTATACCCTACACTCTATACCATACACTCTATACCCTACACTCTATACCCTACACTCTACACTCTAAACTGTATACCATACACTCTATACCCTACACTCTACACCCTACACTCTATACCATACACTCTATACCCTACACTCTACACTTTATACCCTACACACTATACCCTACACTCTATACCCTACACCCTACGCTCTATACCGTACACTCTATACCCTACACTCTACACTCTATACCCTACACTCTATTCCATACACTCTATACCCTACACTCTATACCCTACACTCTATACCCTACACTCTACACCCTACACTTTATAGCTTACATTTTATACCCTACACTCTATACCCTACACTCTACACTCTATACCCTACACTCTATACCCTACACTCTATACCCAACACTCTATACCCTACACTCTATACCCTACACTCTACACCCTACACTTTATAGCTTACACTCTATACCCTACACTCTATACCCTAAACTCTATACCATACACTCTATACCCTACACTCTATTCCCTACACTCTATACCCTACACTCTACAACATACACTCTATACCCTACACTCTACACAGTATACCCTACACTCTATACCCTACACTCTACACTCTATACCCTACACTCTATACCATACACTCTATACCCTACACTCTATACCCTACACTCTACACTCTATACCCTACACTCTATACCCTACACTCTATGCCCTACACTCTACACTTTATACCCTACACTCTATACCCTACACTCTATACCCTACACTCTATACCCTACACTCTATACCCTACACTCTACACTCTATACCCTACACTCTATACCCTACACTCTATACCCTACACTCTATACCCTACACTCTATACCCTACACTCTACACTTTATACCATACACTCTATACCCTACACTCTATACCCTACACTCTATACCCTACACTCTATACCCTACACTCTATACCCTACACTCTACACTCTATACCCTACACTCTATACCCTACACTCTAATCCCTACACTCTACACTTTATACCCTACACTCTATACCCTACACTCTATACCCTCCACTCTATACCCTACACTCTACACTCTACACCCTACACTCTACACTTTACACTCTATACCCTACACTCTATTCCCTACACTCCACACTTTATACCCTACACTCTATACCCTACACTCTGTACCCTACACTCTATACCCTACACGCTATACCCTACACTCTATACCCTACACTCTACACCCTACACTCTATACCCAATACCTTACACTCTATACCCTACACTCTACACCCTACACTCTATACCCTACACTCTATACCCTACACTCTATACCCTACACTCTACACTCTATACCCTACACTCTACACTCTATACCCTACACTCTACACCCTACAATCTAAACCATACACTCTATACCATATACTCTATTCCCTACACTCTATACCATACACTCTACACTCTATACCTTACACTCTATACCCTACACTCTACACCCTACACTATATACCCTACACTCTACACTCTATACCCTACACTCTCTACCCTACACTCTATACCATACACTCTATACCATACACTCTGTCCCCTACACTCTATACCATACACTTTACACTCTATACCCTACTTTCTATACCCTACACTCTACACTCTATACCCTACACTCTATACCCTACACTCTACACTCTATACCCTACACTCTACACTCTATACCCTACACTCTACACCCTACACTCTATACCATACACTCTATACCCTACACTCTACACTCTATACCCTACACTCCATACCCTACACTCTATACCCTACACCCTACGCTCTATACCCTACACTCTATACCCTACACTCTACACTCTATACCCTACACTCTATTCCATACACTCTATACCCTACACTCTACACTCTATACCCTACACTCTACACTTTACACTCTATACCCTACACTCTATACTCTATACCCTACACTCTATACCGTACATTCTACACTCTATACCCTACACTCTATACCCTACACTATAATCCCTACACTCTACACTCTATACCCTACAGTCTATACCCTACACTCTATACCCTACACTCTACACCCTACACTCTATACCCTACACTCTATACCCTACGCTCTACACTCTATACCCTACACTCTATACCATACACTCTACAATCTATTCCCTACACTCTATACCATACACTCTATACCCTACACTCTATACTCTACACTATACACTTTATACCCTACACTCTACACTCTATACCATACACTCTATACCCTACACTCTATACCCTACACTCTATACCCTACACTCTATACACTACACTCTATACCCTACACTCTACACTCTATACCCTACACTCTATACCCTACACTCTATACCCTACACTCTATACCCTACACTCTATACCCTACACTCTACACTTTATACCATACACTCTATACCCTACACTCTATACCCTACACTCTATACCCTACACTCTATACCCTACACTCTACACTCTATACCCTACACTCTATACCCTACACTCTATACCCTACACTCTACACTTTATACCCTACACTCTATACCCTACACTCTATACCCTATACCTTACACTCTATACCCTACACTCTACACTCTACACCCTACACTCTACACTTTACACTCTATACCCTACACTCTATTCCCTACACTCCACACTTTATACCCTACACTCTATACCCTACACTCTATACCCTACACTCTATACCCTACACGCTATACCCTACACTCTATACCCTACACTCTACACCCTACACTCTATACCCTATACCTTACACTCTATACCCTACACTCTACACCCTACACTCTATACCCTACACTCTATACCCTACACTCTATATCCTACACTCTACACTCTATACCCTACACTCTACACTCTATACCCTACACTATATACCCTACAATCTAAACCATACACTCTATACCATATACTCTATTCCCTACACTCTATACCATACACTCTACACTCTATACCCTACACTCTACACCCTACACTATATACCCTACACTCTACACTCTATACCCTACACTCTCTACCCTACACTCTATACCATACACTCTATACCATATACTCTGTCCCCTACACTCTATACCATACACTTTACACTCTATACCCTACTTTCTATACCCTACACTCTACACTCTATACCCTACACTCTATACCCTACACTCTACACTCTATACCCTACACTCTACACTCTATACCCTACACTCTACACCCTACACTCTATACCATACACTCTATACCCTACACTCTACACTCTATACCCTACACTCTATACCCTACACTCTATACCCTACACCCTACGCTCTATACCGTACACTCTATACCCTACACTCTACACTCTATACCCTACACTCTATTCCATACACTCTATACCCTACACTCTATACCCTACACTCTACACTCTATACCCTACACTCTACACTTTACACTCCATACCCTACACTCTATACTCTATACCCTACACTCTATACCGTACATTCTACACTCTATACCCTACACTCTATACCCTACACTCTAATCCCTACACTCTACACTCTATACCCTACACTCTATACCCTACACTCTATACCCTACACTCTACACACTACACTCTATACCCTACACTCTATACCCTACACTCTATACCCTACACTCTACACTCTATACCCTACACTCTATACCATACACTCTACAATCTATTCCCTACACTCTATACCATACACTCTATACCCTACACTCTATACCCTACACTATACACTTTATACCCTACACTCTACACTCTATACCATACACTCTATACCCTACACTCTATACCCTACACTCTACACTCTATACCCTACACTCTATACCCTACACTCTATACCCTACACTCTACACTCTATACACTACACTCTATACCATACACTCTATACCCTACACTCTATACCATACACTCTACACCATACACTCTATACCATACACTCTATACCATACACTCTATACCCCACACTCTACACTCTATACCCTACACTCTATACCCTACACTCTATACTATACACTCTATACCCTACACTCTATACCCTACACTATACACTCTATACCCTACACTCTACACCATACACTCTATACCCTACACTCTATACTCTACGCTATACACTCTATACCCTACAATCTATACCTTACACTCTATACCCTACACTCTATACCCTACACTCTATACCCTACACTCTACACTCTATAACCTACACTCTATACCATACACTCTATATCCTACACTCTATACCCTACACTCTATACCCCACACTCTACACTCTATACTCTACACTCTATACCATACACTCTATACCCTACACTCTATACCCTACACTCTATACCCTACACTCTATACCCTACACTCTACACTCTATACCCTACACTCTATACCATACACTCTATACCCTACACTCTATACCCTACACTCTACACTCTAAACTGTATACCATACACTCTATACCCTACACTCTACACCCTACACTCTTTACCATACACTCTATACCCTACACTCTACACTCTATACCCTACACTCTATACCCTACACTCTATTCCCTACACCCTACGCTCTATACCCTACACTCTATACCTTACACTCTACACTCTATACCCTACACTCTATTCCATACACTCTATACCCTACACTCTATACCCTACACTCTACACTCTATACCCTACACTCTACACTTTACACTCTATACCCTACACTCTATACCCTACACTCTATACTCTATACCCTACACTCTATACCGGACATTCTACACTCTATACCCTACACTCTATACCCTACACTCTAATCCCTACACTCTACACTCTATACCCTACACTCTATACCCTACACTCTATACCCTACACTCTACACTCTATACCCTACACTCTATACCCTACACTCTATACCCTACACTCTATAACCTACACTCTACACTCTATACCCTACACTCTATACCATACACTCTATACCCTACACTCTACACTTTATTCCCTACACTCTATACCATACACTCTATACCCTACACTCAATACCCTACACTATACACTCTATACCCTACACTCTACACTCTATAACATACACTCTATACCTTACACCCTATACCCTACACTCTACACTCTATACCCTACACTCTATACCATACACTCTAATCCCTACACTCTACACTCTATACCCTAAACTCTATACCCTACACTCTATACCCTACACTCTACACCCTACACTCTATACCCTACACTCTATACCCTACACTCTATACCCTACACTCTACACTCTATAGCCTACACTCTATACCATACACTCTACAATCTATTCCCTGCACTCTATACCATACACTCTATACCCTACACTCTATACCCTACACTATACACTTTATACCCTACACTCTACACTCTATATCATACACTCTATACCCTACACTCTATTCCCTACACTCTACACTCTATACCCTACAATCTTTACCCTACACTCTATACCCTACACTCTATACCCTACACTCTATACCCTACACTCTACACTCTATACCCTACACTCTATACCATACACTCTATACCCTACACTCTATACCATACACTCTACACCATACACTCTATACCATACACTCTATACCATACACTCTATACCCCACACTCTACACTCTATACCCTACACTCTATACCCTACACTCTATACCATACACTCTATACCCTACACTCTATACCCTACACTATACACTCTATACCCTACACTCTACACCATACACTCTATACCCTACACTCTATACTCTACGCTATACACTCTATACCCTACAATCTATACCTTACACTCTATACCCTACACTCTATACCCTACACTCTATACCCTACACTCTACACTCTATAACCTACACTCTATACCATACACTCTATATCCTACACTCTATACCCTACACTCTATACCCTACACTCTACACTCTATACCCTACACTCTATACCATACACTCTATACCCTACACTCTATACCCTACACTCTACACTCTATACCCTACACTCTATACCATACACTCTATACCCTACACTCTATACCCTACACTCTACACTCTAAACTGTATACCATACACTCTATACCCTACACTCTACACCCTACACTCTATACCATACACTCTATACCCTACACTTTACACTCTATACCCTACACTCTATACCCTACACTCTATACCCTACACCCTACGCTCTATATCCTACACTCTATACCTTACACTCTACACTCTATACCCTACACTCTATTCCATACACTCTATACCCTACACTCTATACCCTACACTCTACACTCTATACCCTACACTCTACACTTTACACTCTATACCCTACACTCTATACCCTACACTCTATACTCTATACCCTACACTCTATACCGGACATTCTACACTCTATACCCTACACTCTATACCCTACACTCTAATCCCTACACTCTACACTCTATACCCTACACTCTATACCCTACACTCTATACCCTACACTCTACACTCTATACCCTACACTCTATACCCTACACTCTATACCCTACACTCTATACCCTACACTCTACACTCTATACCCTACACTCTATACCATACACTCTATACCCTACACTCTACACTTTATTCCCTACACTCTATACCATACACTCAATACCCTACACTATACACTCTATACCCTACACTCTACACTCTATAACATACACTCTATACCTTACACCCTATACCCTACACTCTACACTCTATACCCTACAATCTATACCCTACACTCTATACCCTACACTCTATACCCTACTCTCTATACCCTACACTATACACTCTATACCCTACACTCTACACCATACACTCTATACCCTACACTCTATACTCTACGCTATACACTCTATACCCTACAATCTATACCTTACACTCTATACCCTACACTCTATACCCTACACTCTATACCCTACACTCTACACTCTATAACCTACACTCTATACCATACACTCTATATCCTACACTCTATACCCTACACTCTATACCCTACACTCTACACTCTATACCCTACACTCTATACCATACACTCTATACCCTACACTCTATACCCTACACTCTATACCCTACACTCTATACCCTACACTCTACACTCTATACCCTACACTCCATACCATACACTCTATACCCTACACTCTATACCCTACACTCTACACTCTAAACTGTATACCATACACTCTATACCCTACACTCTACACCCTACACTCTATACCATACACTCTATACCCTACACTTTACACTCTATACCCTACACTCTATACCCTACACTCTATACCCTACACCCTACGCTCTATATCCTACACTCTATACCTTACACTCTACACTCTATACCCTACACTCTATTCCATACACTCTATACCCTACACTCTATACCCTACACTCTACACTCTATACCCTACACTCTACACTTTACACTCTATACCCTACACTCTATACCCTACACTTTATACTCTATACCCTACACTCTATACCGGACATTCTACACTCTATACCCTACACTCTAATCCCTACACTCTACACTCTATACCCTACACTCTATACCCTACACTCTATACCCTACACTCTACACTCTATACCCTACACTCTATACCCTACACTCTATACCCTACACTCTATACCCTACACTCTACACTCTATACCCTACACTCTATACCATACACTCTATACCCTACACTCTACACTTTATTCCCTACACTCTATACCATACACTCAATACCCTACACTATACACTCTATACCCTACACTCTACACTCTATAACATACACTCTATACCTTACACCCTATACCCTACACTCTACACTCTATACCCTACAATCTATACCCTACACTCTATACCCTACACTCTATACCCTACTCTCTATACCCTACACTCTACACTCTATACCCTACACTCTATACCCTACACTCTATACCCTACACTCTACACTCTATACCCTACACTCTACACCCTACACTCTATACCATACACTCTATACCCTACACTCTACACTCTAAACCCTACACTCTATACCCTACACTCTATCTCCTACACCCTACGCTATATACCCTACACTCTATACCTTACACTCTACACTCTAAACCCTACACTCTATTCCATACACTCTATACCCTACACTCTATACCCTACACTCTACATTCTATACCCTACACTCTACACTTTACAATCTATACCCTACACTCTATACCCTACACTCTATACTCTATACCCTACACTCTATACCGGACATTCTACACTCTATACCCTACACTCTATACCCTACACTCTAATCCCTACACTCTACACTCTATACCCTACACTCTATACCATACACTCTATACCCTACACTCTATACCCTACACTCTATACCCTACACTCTATACCCTACACTCTACACTCTATACCCTACACTCTATACCATACACTCTATACCCTACACTCTATACCCTACACTCTACACTCTAAACTGTATACCATACACTCTATACCCTACACTCTACACCCTACACTCTATACCATACACTCTATACCCTACACTTTACACTCTATACCCTACACTCTATACCCTACACTCTATACCCTACACCCTACGCTCTATATCCTACACTCTATACCTTACACTCTACACTCTATACCCTACACTCTATTCCATACACTCTATACCCTACACTCTATACCCTACACTCTACACTCTATACCCTACACTCTACACTTTACACTCTATACCCTACACTCTATACCCTACACTCTATACTCTATACCCTACACTCTATACCGGACATTCTACACTCTATACCCTACACTCTAATCCCTACACTCTACACTCTATACCCTACACTCTATACCCTACACTCTATACCCTACACTCTACACTCTATACCCTACACTCTATACCCTACACTCTATACCCTACACTCTATACCCTACACTCTATACCATACACTCTATACCCTACACTCTACACTTTATTCCCTACACTCTATACCATACACTCAATACCCTACACTATACACTCTATACCCTACACTCTACACTCTATAACATACACTCTATACCTTACACCCTATACCCTACACTCTACACTCTATACCCTACAATCTATACCCTACACTCTATACCCTACACTCTATACCCTACTCTCTATACCCTACACTCTACACTCTATACCCTACACTCTATACCCTACACTCTATACCCTACACTCTACACTCTATACCCTACACTCTATACCCTACACTCTACACCCTACACTCTATACCATACACTCTATACCCTACACTCTACACTCTATACCCTACACTCTATACCCTACACTCTATCCCCTACACCCTACGCTATATACCCTACACTCTATACCTTACACTCTACACTCTAAACCCTACACTCTATTCCATACACTCTATACCCTACACTCTATACCCTACACTCTACATTCTATACCCTACACTCTACACTTTACACTCTATACCCTACACTCTATACCCTACACTCTATACTCTATACCCTACACTCTATACCGGACATTCTACACTCTATACCCTACACTCTATACCCTACACTCTAATCCCTACACTCTACACTCTATACCCTACACTCTATACCCTACACTCTATACCCTACACTCTACACTCTATACCCTACACTCTATACCCTACACTCTATACCCTACACTCTATACCCTACACTCTACACTCTATACCCTACACTCTATACCATACACTCTATACCCTACACTCTACACTCTATTCCCTACACTCTATACCATACACTCTATACCCTACACTCAATACCCTACACTATACACTCTATACCCTACACTCTACACTCTATAACATATACTCTATACCTTACACCCTATACCCTACACTCTACACTCTATACCCTACAATCTATACCCTACACTCTATACCCTACACTCTATACCCTACTCTCTATACCCTACACTCTACACTCTATACCCTACACTCTATACCATACACTCTATACCATACACTCTATACCCTACAGTCTATACCCTACACTCTACACTCTATACCATACATTCTATACCCTACACTCTATACCCTACACTCTACACTCTATACCCTACAATCTATACCCTACACTCTATACCCTACTCTATACCCTGCACTCTACACTCTATACCCTACACTCTATAACATACACTCTATACACTACACTCTATACCTTGCACTCTATACCCTACACTCTGCAGTCTACAATCTATACCATACACGCTACACTCTATACCCTACACTCTATAACAAACACTCTATACCCTACACTATATACCATACACTCTATACCATACACTCTATACCGTACACTCTATACCCTACACTCTACACTCTATACTCTACACTCTATACCCTACACTCTATACCCTACACTGTATACCCTACACTCTACACTCTATACCCTACACTCTACACTCTACACTCTATGCTCTACACTTTATACCCTACACTCTACACTCTACACCATACACTCTATACCCTACACTCTACACTCTATACCCTACACTCTACACTCTACACTCTATGCCCTACACTTTATACCCTACACTCTACACTCTATACCCCACACTCTATAGCATACACTCTACACCCTACACTCTATACCATACACTCTAATCCCTAGACTCTACACTCTATACCCTACACTCTATACCCTACACTCTACACTCTATTCCATACACTCTATACCCTACACTCTATACCCTACACTCTATACCCTACACTCTACACTCTATTCCATACACTCTATACCCTACACTCTATACCCTACACTCTATACCCTACACCCTACGCTCTATACCCTACACTCTATACCCTACACTCTACACTCTATACACTACACTATATACCATACACTCTATACCCTACACTCTATACCATACACTCCACACCATACACTCTATACCATACACTCTATACCATACACTCTATACCCCACACTCTACACTCTATACCCTACACTCTATACCCTACACTCTATACTATACACTCTATACCCTACACTCTATACCCTACACTATACACTCTATACCCTACACTCTACACCATACACTCTATACTCTACGCTATACACTCTATACCCTACAATCTATACCTTACACTCTATACCCTACACTCTATACCCTACACTCTATACCCTACATTCTACACTTTATACCCTACACTCTATACCCTACACTCTATACCCTCCACTCTATACCCTACACTCTACACTCTACACCCTACACTCTACACTTTACACTCTATACCCTACACTCTATTCCCTACACTCCACACTTTATACCCTACACTCTATACCCTACACTCTATACCCTACACTCTATACCCTACACGCTATACCCTACACTCTATACCCTACACTCTACACCCTACACTCTATACCCTATACCTTACACTCTATACCCTACACTCTACACCCTACACTCTATACCCTACACTCTATACCCTACACTCTATACCCTACACTCTACACTCTATACCCTACACTCTACACTCTATACCCTACACTCTATACCCTACAATCTAAACCATACACTCTATACCATGCACTCTATACCATATACTCTATTCCCTACACTCTATACCATACACTCTACACTCTATACCCTACACTCTATACCCTACACTCTACACCCTACACTATATACCCTACACTCTACACTCTATACCCTACACTCTCTACCCTACACTCTATACCATACACTTTATACCATACACTCTGTCCCCTGCACTCTATACCATACACTTTACACTCTATACCCTACTTTCTATACCCTACACTCTACACTCTATACCCTACACTCTATACCCTACACTCTACACTCTATACCCTACACTCTACACTCTATACCCTACACTCTACACCCTACACTCTATACCATACACTCTATACCCTACACTCTACACTCTATACCCTACACTCTATACCCTACACTCTATACCCTACACCCTACGCTCTATACCCTACACTCTATACCCTACACTCTACACTCTATACCCTACACTCTATTCCATACACTCTATACCCTACACTCTATACCCTACACTCTACACTCTATACCCTACACTCTACACTTTACACTCTATACCCTACACTCTATACTCTATACCCTACACTCTATACCGTACATTCTACACTCTATACCCTACACTCTATACCCTACACTCTAATCCCTACACTCTACACTCTATACCCTACACTCTATACCCTACACTCTATACCCTACACTCTACACCCTACACTCTATACCCTACACTCTATACCCTACACTCTATACCCTACACTCTACACTCTATACCCTACACTCTATACCATACACTCTACAATCTATTCCCTACACTCTATACCATACACTCTATACCCTACACTCTATACCCTACACTATACACTTTATACCCTACACTCTACACTCTATACCATACACTCTATACCCTACACTCTATACCCTACACTCTACACTCTATACCCTACAATCTTTACCCTACACTCTATACCCTACACTCTATACCCTACACTCTATACCCTACACTCTACACTCTATACACTACACTATATACCATACACTCTATACCCTACACTCTATACCATACACTCTACACCATACACTCTATACCATACACTCTATACCATACACTCTATACCCCACACTCTACACTCTATACCCTACACTCTATACCCTACACTCTATACTATACACTCTATACCCTACACTCTATACCCTACACTATACACTCTATACCCTACACTCTACACCATACACTCTATACCCTACACTCTATACTCTACGCTATACACTCTATACCCTACAATCTATACCTTACACTCTATACCCTACACTCTATACCCTACACTCTATACCCTACACTCTACACTCTATAACCTACACTCTATACCATACACTCTATATCCTACACTCTATACCCTACACTCTATACCCTACACTCTACACTCTATACCCTACACTCTATACCATACACTCTATACCCTACACTCTATACCCTACACTCTATACCCTACACTCTACACTCTATACCCTACACTCTATACCATACACTCTATACCCTACACTCTATACCCTACACTCTACACTCTAAACTGTATACCATACACTCTATACCCTACACTCTACACCCTACACTCTATACCATACACTCTATACCCTACACTCTACACTCTATACCCTACACTCTATACCCTACACTCTATTCCCTACACCCTACGCTCTATACCCTACACTCTATACCTTACACTCTACACTCTATACCCTACACTCTATTCCATACACTCTATACCCTACACTCTATACCCTACACTCTACACTCTATACCCAACACTCTACACTTTACACTCTATACCCTACACTCTATACCCTACACTCTATACTCTATACCCTACACTCTATACCGGACATTCTACACTCTATACCCTACACTCTATACCCTACACTCTACACTCTATAACCTACACTCTATACCATACACTCTATATCCTACACTCTATACCCTACACTCTATACCCTACACTCTACACTCTATACCCTACACTCTATACCATACACTCTATACCCTACACTCTATACCCTACACTCTATACCCTACACTCTATACCCTACACTCAACACTCTATACCCTACACTCCATACCATACACTCTATACCCTACACTCTATACCCTACACTCTACACTCTAAACTGTATACCATACACTCTATACCCTACACTCTACACCCTACACTCTATACCATACACTCTATACCCTACACTTTACACTCTATACCCTACACTCTATACCCTACACTCTATACCCTACACCCTACGCTCTATATCCTACACTCTATACCTTACACTCTACACTCTATACCCTACACTCTATTCCATACACTCTATACCCTACACTCTATACCCTACACTCTACACTCTATGCCCTACACTCTACACTTTACACTCTATACCCTACACTCTATACCCTACACTTTATACTCTATACCCTACACTCTATACCGGACATTCTACACTCTATACCCTACACTCTAATCCCTACACTCTACACTCTATACCCTACACTCTATACCCTACACTCTATACCCTACACTCTACACTCTATACCCTACACTCTATACCCTACACTCTATACCCTACACTCTATACCCTACACTCTACACTCTATACCCTACACTCTATACCATACACTCTATACCCTACACTCTACACTTTATTCCCTACACTCTATACCATACACTCAATACCCTACACTATACACTCTATACCCTACACTCTACACTCTATAACATACACTCTATACCTTACACCCTATACCCTACACTCTACACTCTATACTCTACAATCTATACCCTACACTCTATACCCTACACTCTATACCCTACTCTCTATACCCTACACTCTACACTCTATACCCTACACTCTATACCCTACACTCTATACCCTACACTCTACACTCTATACCCTACACTCTATACCCTACACTCTACACCCTACACTCTATACCATACACTCTATACCCTACACTCTACACTCTATACCCTACACTCTATACCCTACACTCTATCTCCTACACCCTACGCTATATACCCTACACTCTATACCTTACACTCTACACTCTAAACCCTACACTCTATTCCATACACTCTATACCCTACACTCTATACCCTACACTCTACATTCTATACCCTACACTCTACACTTTACAATCTATACCCTACACTCTA
Organism: Ranitomeya imitator; assembly: GCF_032444005.1. Taxonomy (NCBI): domain Eukaryota; kingdom Metazoa; phylum Chordata; class Amphibia; order Anura; family Dendrobatidae; genus Ranitomeya; species Ranitomeya imitator. The sequence continues at coordinate 670,757 of NW_027193351.1, read as the reverse complement.
TACCCTACACTCTATACTCTATACCCTACACTCTATACCGGACATTCTACACTCTATACCCTACACTCTATACCCTACACTCTAATCCCTACACTCTACACTCTATACCCTACACTCTATACCATACACTCTATACCCTACACTCTATACCCTACACTCTATACCCTACACTCTATACCCTACACTCTACACTCTATACCCTACACTCTATACCATACACTCTATACCCTACACTCTATACCCTACACTCTACACTCTAAACTGTATACCATACACTCTATACCCTACACTCTACACCCTACACTCTATACCATACACTCTATACCCTACACTTTACACTCTATACCCTACACTCTATACCCTACACTCTATACCCTACACCCTACGCTCTATATCCTACACTCTATACCTTACACTCTACACTCTATACCCTACACTCTATTCCATACACTCTATACCCTACACTCTATACCCTACACTCTACACTCTATACCCTACACTCTACACTTTACACTCTATACCCTACACTCTATACCCTACACTCTATACTCTATACCCTACACTCTATACCGGACATTCTACACTCTATACCCTACACTCTAATCCCTACACTCTACACTCTATACCCTACACTCTATACCCTACACTCTATACCCTACACTCTACACTCTATACCCTACACTCTATACCCTACACTCTATACCCTACACTCTATACCCTACACTCTATACCATACACTCTATACCCTACACTCTACACTTTATTCCCTACACTCTATACCATACACTCAATACCCTACACTATACACTCTATACCCTACACTCTACACTCTATAACATACACTCTATACCTTACACCCTATACCCTACACTCTACACTCTATACCCTACAATCTATACCCTACACTCTATACCCTACACTCTATACCCTACTCTCTATACCCTACACTCTACACTCTATACCCTACACTCTATACCCTACACTCTATACCCTACACTCTACACTCTATACCCTACACTCTATACCCTACACTCTACACCCTACACTCTATACCATACACTCTATACCCTACACTCTACACTCTATACCCTACACTCTATACCCTACACTCTATCCCCTACACCCTACGCTATATACCCTACACTCTATACCTTACACTCTACACTCTAAACCCTACACTCTATTCCATACACTCTATACCCTACACTCTATACCCTACACTCTACATTCTATACCCTACACTCTACACTTTACACTCTATACCCTACACTCTATACCCTACACTCTATACCGGACATTCTACACTCTATACCCTACACTCTATACCCTACACTCTAATCCCTACACTCTACACTCTATACCCTACACTCTATACCCTACACTCTATACCCTACACTCTACACTCTATACCCTACACTCTATACCCTACACTCTATACCCTACACTCTATACCCTACACTCTACACTCTATACCCTACACTCTATACCATACACTCTATACCCTACACTCTACACTCTATTCCCTACACTCTATACCATACACTCTATACCCTACACTCAATACCCTACACTATACACTCTATACCCTACACTCTACACTCTATAACATATACTCTATACCTTACACCCTATACCCTACACTCTACACTCTATACCCTACAATCTATACCCTACACTCTATACCCTACACTCTATACCCTACTCTCTATACCCTACACTCTACACTCTATACCCTACACTCTATACCATACACTCTATACCATACACTCTATACCCTACAGTCTATACCCTACACTCTACACTCTATACCATACATTCTATACCCTACACTCTATACCCTACACTCTACACTCTATACCCTACAATCTATACCCTACACTCTATACCCTACTCTATACCCTGCACTCTACACTCTATACCCTACACTCTATAACATACACTCTATACACTACACTCTATACCTTGCACTCTATACCCTACACTCTGCAGTCTACAATCTATACCATACACGCTACACTCTATACCCTACACTCTATAACAAACACTCTATACCCTACACTATATACCATACACTCTATACCATACACTCTATACCGTACACTCTATACCCTACACTCTACACTCTATACTCTACACTCTATACCCTACACTCTATACCCTACACTGTATACCCTACACTCTACACTCTATACCCTACACTCTACACTCTACACTCTATGCTCTACACTTTATACCCTACACTCTACACTCTACACCATACACTCTATACCCTACACTCTACACTCTATACCCTACACTCTACACTCTACACTCTATGCCCTACACTTTATACCCTACACTCTACACTCTATACCCCACACTCTATAGCATACACTCTACACCCTACACTCTATACCATACACTCTAATCCCTAGACTCTACACTCTATACCCTACACTCTATACCCTACACTCTACACTCTATTCCATACACTCTATACCCTACACTCTATACCCTACACTCTATACCCTACACTCTACACTCTATTCCATACACTCTATACCCTACACTCTATACCCTACACTCTATACCCTACACCCTACGCTCTATACCCTACACTCTATACCCTACACTCTACACTCTATACACTACACTATATACCATACACTCTATACCCTACACTCTATACCATACACTCCACACCATACACTCTATACCATACACTCTATACCATACACTCTATACCCCACACTCTACACTCTATACCCTACACTCTATACCCTACACTCTATACTATACACTCTATACCCTACACTCTATACCCTACACTATACACTCTATACCCTACACTCTACACCATACACTCTATACTCTACGCTATACACTCTATACCCTACAATCTATACCTTACACTCTATACCCTACACTCTATACCCTACACTCTATACCCTACATTCTACACTTTATACCCTACACTCTATACCCTACACTCTATACCCTCCACTCTATACCCTACACTCTACACTCTACACCCTACACTCTACACTTTACACTCTATACCCTACACTCTATTCCCTACACTCCACACTTTATACCCTACACTCTATACCCTACACTCTATACCCTACACTCTATACCCTACACGCTATACCCTACACTCTATACCCTACACTCTACACCCTACACTCTATACCCTATACCTTACACTCTATACCCTACACTCTACACCCTACACTCTATACCCTACACTCTATACCCTACACTCTATACCCTACACTCTACACTCTATACCCTACACTCTACACTCTATACCCTACACTCTATACCCTACAATCTAAACCATACACTCTATACCATACACTCTATACCATATACTCTATTCCCTACACTCTATACCATACACTCTACACTCTATACCCTACACTCTATACCCTACACTCTACACCCTACACTATATACCCTACACTCTACACTCTATACCCTACACTCTCTACCCTACACTCTATACCATACACTCTATACCATACACTCTGTCCCCTGCACTCTATACCATACACTTTACACTCTATACCCTACTTTCTATACCCTACACTCTACACTCTATACCCTACACTCTATACCCTACACTCTACACTCTATACCCTACACTCTACACTCTATACCCTACACTCTACACCCTACACTCTATACCATACACTCTATACCCTACACTCTACACTCTATACCCTACACTCTATACCCTACACTCTATACCCTACACCCTACGCTCTATACCCTACACTCTATACCCTACACTCTACACTCTATACCCTACACTCTATTCCATACACTCTATACCCTACACTCTATACCCTACACTCTACACTCTATACCCTACACTCTACACTTTACACTCTATACCCTACACTCTATACTCTATACCCTACACTCTATACCGTACATTCTACACTCTATACCCTACACTCTATACCCTACACTCTAATCCCTACACTCTACACTCTATACCCTACACTCTATACCCTACACTCTATACCCTACACTCTACACCCTACACTCTATACCCTACACTCTATACCCTACACTCTATACCCTACACTCTACACTCTATACCCTACACTCTATACCATACACTCTACAATCTATTCCCTACACTCTATACCATACACTCTATACCCTACACTCTATACCCTACACTATACACTTTATACCCTACACTCTACACTCTATACCATACACTCTATACCCTACACTCTATACCCTACACTCTACACTCTATACCCTACAATCTTTACCCTACACTCTATACCATACACTCTACAATCTATTCCCTACACTCTATACCATACACTCTATACCCTACACTCTATACCCTACACTATACACTTTATACCCTACACTCTACACTCTATACCATACACTCTATACCCTACACTCTATACCCTACACTCTACACTCTATACCCTACAATCTTTACCCTACACTCTATACCCTACACTCTATACCCTACACTCTATACCCTACACTCTACACTCTATACACTACACTATATACCATACACTCTATACCCTACACTCTATACCATACACTCTACACCATACACTCTATACCATACACTCTATACCATACACTCTATACCCCACACTCTACACTCTATACCCTACACTCTATACCCTACACTCTATACTATACACTCTATACCCTACACTCTATACCCTACACTATACACTCTATACCCTACACTCTACACCATACACTCTATACCCTACACTCTATACTCTACGCTATACACTCTATACCCTACAATCTATACCTTACACTCTATACCCTACACTCTATACCCTACACTCTATACCCTACACTCTACACTCTATAACCTACACTCTATACCATACACTCTATATCCTACACTCTATACCCTACACTCTATACCCTACACTCTACACTCTATACCCTACACTCTATACCATACACTCTATACCCTACACTCTATACCCTACACTCTATACCCTACACTCTACACTCTATACCCTACACTCTATACCATACACTCTATACCCTACACTCTATACCCTACACTCTACACTCTAAACTGTATACCATACACTCTATACCCTACACTCTACACCCTACACTCTATACCATACACTCTATACCCTACACTCTACACTCTATACCCTACACTCTATACCCTACACTCTATTCCCTACACCCTACGCTCTATACCCTACACTCTATACCTTACACTCTACACTCTATACCCTACACTCTATTCCATACACTCTATACCCTACACTCTATACCCTACACTCTACACTCTATACCCAACACTCTACACTTTACACTCTATACCCTACACTCTATACCCTACACTCTATACTCTATACCCTACACTCTATACCGGACATTCTACACTCTATACCCTACACTCTATACCCTACACTCTAATCCCTACACTCTACACTCTATACCCTACACTCTATACCCTACACTCTATACCCTACACTCTACACTCTATACCCTACACTCTATACCCTACACTCTATACCCTACACTCTATACCCTACACTCTACACTCTATACCCTACACTCTATACCATACACTCTATACCCTACACTCTACACTTTATTCCCTACACTCTATACCATACACTCTATACCCTACACTCAATACCCTACACTATACACTCTATACCCTACACTCTACACTCTATAACATACACTCTATACCTTACAACCTATACCCTACACTCTACACTCTATACCCTACACTCTATATCCTACACTCTAATCCCTACACTCTACACTCTATACCCTACACTCTATACCCTACACTCTATACCCTACACTCTACACCCTACACTCTATACCCTACACTCTATACCCTACACTCTATACCCTACACTCTACACTCTATACCCTACACTCTATACCATACACTCTACAATCTATTCCCTACACTCTATACCATACACTCTATACCCTACACTCTATACCCTACACTCTATACCCTACACTCTACACTCTATACCCTACACTCTATACCATACACTCTATACCCTACACTCTATACCATACACTCTACACCATACACTCTATACCATACACTCTATACCATACACTCTATACCCTACAATCTTTACCCTACACTCTATACCCTACACTCTATACCCTACACTCTATACCCTACACTCTACACTCTATATCATACACTCTATACCCTACACTCTATACCCTACACTCTACACTCTATACCCTACAATCTTTACCCTACACTCTATACCCTACACTCTATACCCTACACTCTATACCCTACACTCTACACTCTATACCCTACACTCTATACCATACACTCTATACCCTACACTCTATACCATACACTCTACACCATACACTCTATACCATACACTCTATACCATACACTCTATACCCTACAATCTTTACCCTACACTCTATACCCTACACTCTATACCCTACACTCTATACCCTACACTCTACACTCTATACCCTAAACTCTATACCATACACTCTATACCCTACACTCTATTCCCTACACTCTATACCCTACACTCTACAACATACACTCTATACCCTACCCTCTATACCTTACACTCTATACACTACACTCTACACAGTATACCCTACACTCTATACCCTACACTCTACACTCTATACCCTACACTCTATACCATACACTCTATACCCTACACTCTATACCCTACACTCTACACTCTATACCCTACACTCTATACCCTACACTCTATGCCCTACACTCTACACTTTATACCCTACACTCTATACCCTACACTCTATACCCTACACTCTATACCCTACACTCTATACCCTACACTCTACACTCTATACCCTACACTCTATACCCTACACTCTATACCCTACACTCTATACCCTACACTCTACACTTTATACCATACACTCTATACCCTACACTCTATACCCTACACTCTATACCCTACACTCTATACCCTACACTCTACACTCTATACCCTACACTCTATACCCTACACTCTATACCCTACACTCTACACTTTATATCCTACACTCTATACCCTACACTCTATACCCTCCACTCTATACCCTACACTCTACACTCTACACCCTACACTCTACACTTTACACTCTATACCCTACACTCTATTCCCTACACTCCACACTTTATACCCTACACTCTATACCCTACACTCTATACCCTACACTCTATACCCTACACGCTATACCCTACACTCTATACCCTACACTCTACACCCTACACTCTATACCCTATACCTTACACTCTATACCCTACACTCTACACCCTACACTCTATACCCTACACTCTATACCCTACACTCTATACCCTACACTCTACACTCTATACCCTACACTCTACACTCTATACCCTACACTCTATACCCTACAATCTAAACCATACACTCTATACCATACACTCTATACCATATACTCTATTCCCTACACTCTATACCATACACTCTGCACTCTATACCCTACACTCTATACCCTACACTCTATACCCTACACTATATACCCTACACTCTACACTCTATACCCTACACTCTCTACCCTACACTCTATACCATACACTCTATACCATACACTCTGTCCCCTGCACTCTATACCATACACTTTACACTCTATACCCTACTTTCTATACCCTACACTCTACACTCTATACCCTACACTCTATACCCTACACTCTACACTCTATACCCTACACTCTACACTCTATACCCTACACTCTACACCCTACACTCTATACCATACACTCTATACCCTACACTCTACACTCTATACCCTACACTCTATACCCTACACTCTATACCCTACACCCTACGCTCTATACCCTACACTCTATACCCTACACTCTACACTCTATACCCTACACTCTATTCCATACACTCTATACCCTACACTCTATACCCTACACTCTACACTCTATACCCTACACTCTACACTTTACATTCTATACCCTACACTCTATACTCTATACCCTACACTCTATACCGTACATTCTACACTCTATACCCTACACTCTATACCCTACACTCTAATCCCTACACTCTACACTCTATACCCTACACTCTATACCCTACACTCTATACCCTACACTCTACACCCTACACTCTATACCCTACACTCTATACCCTACACTCTATACCCTACACTCTACACTCTATACCCTACACTCTATACCATACACTCTACAATCTATTCCCTACACTCTATACCATACACTCTATACCCTACACTCTATACCCTACACTATACACTTTATACCCTACACTCTACACTCTATACCATACACTCTATACCCTACACTCTATACCCTACACTCTACACTCTATACCCTACAATCTTTACCCTACACTCTATACCCTACACTCTATACCCTACACTCTATACCCTACACTCTACACTCTATACACTACACTATATACCATACACTCTATACCCTACACTCTATACCATACACTCTACACCATACACTCTATACCATACACTCTATACCATACACTCTATACCCCACACTCTACACTCTATACCCTACACTCTATACCCTACACTCTATACTATACACTCTATACCCTACACGCTATACCCTACACTATACACTCTATACCCTACACTCTACACCATACACTCTATACTCTACGCTATACACTCTATACCCTACAATCTATACCTTACACTCTATACCCTACACTCTATACCCTACACTCTATACCCTACACTCTACACTCTATAACCTACACTCTATACCATACACTCTATATCCTACACTCTATACCCTACACTCTATACCCTACACTCTACACTCTATACCCTACACTCTATACCATACACTCTATACCCTACACTCTATACCCTACACTCTATACCCTACACTCTACACTCTATACCCTAAACTCTATACCATACACTCTATACCCTACACTCTATACCCTACACTCTACACTCTAAACTGTATACCATACACTCTATACCCTACACTCTACACCCTACACTCTATACCATACACTCTATACCCTACACTCTACACTCTATACCCTACACTCTATACCCTACACTCTATTCCCTACACCCTACGCTCTATACCCTACACTCTATTCCATACACTCTATACCCTACACTCTATACCCTACACTCTACACTCTATACCCTACACTCTACACTTTACACTCTATACCCTACACTCTATACCCTACACTCTATACTCTATACCCTACACTCTATACCGGACATTCTACACTCTATACCCTACACTCTATACCCTACACTCTAATCCCTACACTCTACACTCTATACCCTACACTCTATACCCTACACTCTACACTCTATACCCTACACTCTATACCCTACACTCTATACCCTACACTCTATACCCTACACTCTACGCTCTATACCCTACACTCTATACCATACACTCTATACCCTACACTCTACACTTTATTCCCTACACTCTATACCATACACTCTATACCCTACACTCAATACCCTACACTATACACTCTATACCCTACACTCTACACTCTATAACATACACTCTATACCTTACAACCTATACCCTACACTCTACACTCTATACCCTATACTCTATACCCTACACTCTAATCCCTACACTCTACACTCTATACCCTACACTCTATACCCTACACTCTATACCCTACACTCTACACCCTACACTCTATACCCTACACTCTATACCCTACACTCTATACCCTACACTCTACACTCTATACCCTACACTCTATACCATACACTCTACAATCTATTCCCTACACTCTATACCATACACTCTATACCCTACACTCTATACCCTACACTATACACTTTATACCCTACACTCTACACTCTATATCATACACTCTATACCCTACACTCTATACCCTACACTCTACACTCTATACCCTACAATCTTTACCCTACACTCTATACCCTACACTCTATACCCTACACTCTATACCCTACACTCTACACTCTATACCCTACACTCTATACCATACACTCTATACCCTACACTCTATACCATACACTCTACACCATACACTCTATACCATACACTCTATACCATACACTCTATACCCCACACTCTACACTCTATACCCTACACTCTATACCCTACACTCTATACTATACACTCTATACCCTACACTCTATACCCTACACTATACACTCTATACCCTACACTCTACACCATACACTCTATACCCTACACTCTATACTCTACGCTATACACTCTATACCCTACAATCTATACCTTACACTCTATACCCTACACTCTATACCCTACACTCTATACCCTACACTCTACAATCTATAACCTACACTCTATACCATACACTCTATATCCTACACTCTATACCCTACACTCTATACCCTACACTCTACACTCTATACCCTACACTCTATACCATACACTCTATACTCTACACTCTATACCCTACACTCTATACCCTACACTCTATACCCTACACTCTACACTCTATACCCTACACTCTATACCATACACTCTATACCCTACACTCTATACCCTACACTCAACACTCTAAACTGTATACCATACACTCTATACCCTACACTCTACACCCTACACTTTATACCATACACTCTATACCCTACACTTTACACTCTATACCCTACGCTCTATACCCTACACTCTATACCCTACACCCTACGCTCTATATCCTACACTCTATACCTTACACTCTACACTCTATACCCTACACTCTATTCCATACACTCTATACCCTACACTCTATACCCTACACTCTACACTCTATACCCTACACTCTACACTTTACACTCTATACCCTACACTCTATACCCTACACTCTATACTCTATACCCTACACTCTATACCGGACATTCTACACTCTATACCCTACACTCTATACCCTACACTCTAATCCCTACACTCTACACTCTATACCCTACACTCTATACCCTACACTCTATACCCTACACTCTACACTATATACCCTACACTCTATACCCTACACTCTATACCCTACACTCTATACCCTACACTCTACACTCTATACCCTACACTCTATACCATACACTCTATACCCTACACTCTACACTTTATTCCCTACACTCTATACCATACACTCTATACCCTACACTCAATACCCTACACTATACACTCTATACCCTACACTCTACACTCTATAACATACACTCTATACCTTACACCCTATACCCTACACTCTACACTCTATACCCTACAATCTATACCCTACACTCTATACCCTACACTCTATACCCTACTCTCTATACCCTACACTCTACACTCTATACCCTACACTCTATACCCTACACTCTATACCCTACACTCTACACTCTATACCCTACACTCTATACCATACACTCTATACCCTACACTCTATACCCTACACTCTACACTCTAAACTGTATACCATACACTCTATACCCTACACTCTACACCCTACACTCTATACCATACACTCTATACCCTGCACTCTACACTCTATACCCTACACTCTATACCCTACACTCTATCCCCTACACCCTACGCTATATACCCTACACTCTATACCTTACACTCTACACTCTATACCCTACACTCTATTCCATACACTCTATACCCTACACTCTATACCCTACACTCTACATTCTATACCCTACACTCTACACTTTACACTCTATACCCTACACTCTATACCCTACACTCTATACTCTATACCCTACACTCTATACCGGACATTCTACACTCTATACCCTACACTCTATACCCTACACTCTAATCCCTACACTCTACACTCTATACCCTACACTCTATACCCTACACTCTATACCCTACACTCTACACTCTATACCCTACACTCTATACCCTACACTCTATACCCTACACTCTATACCCTACACTCTACACTCTATACCCTACACTCTATACCATACACTCTATACCCTACACTCAATACCCTACACTATACACTCTATACCCTACACTCTACACTCTATAACATACACTCTATACCTTACACCCTATACCCTACACTCTACACTCTATACCCTACAATCTATACCCTACACTCTATACCCTACACTCTATACCCTACTCTCTATACCCTACACTCTACACTCTATACCCTACACTCTATACCCTACACTCTATACCCTACACTCTACACTCTATACCCTACACTCTATACCCTACACTCTATACCCTACACTCTAAACTGTATACCATACACTCTATACCCTACACTCTACACCCTACACTCTATACCATACACTCTATACCCTACACTCTACACTCTATACCCTACACTCTATACCCTACACTCTATCCCCTACACCCTACGCTATATACCCTACACTCTATACCTTACACTCTACACTCTATACCCTACACTCTATTCCATACACTCTATAACCTACACTCTATACCCTACACTCTACATTCTATACCCTACACTCTACACTTTACACTCTATACCCTACACTCTATACCCTACACTCTATACTCTATACCCTACACTCTATACCGGACATTCTACACTCTATACCCTACACTCTATACCCTACACTCTAATCCCTACACTCTACACTCTATACCCTACACTCTATACCCTACACTCTATACCCTACACTCTACACTCTATACCCTACACTCTATACCCTACACTCTATACCCTACACTCTATACCCTACACTCTACACTCTATACCCTACACTCTATACCATACACTCTATACCCTACACTCTACACTCTATTCCCTACACTCTATACCATACACTCTATACCCTACACTCAATACCCTACACTATACACTCTATACCCTACACTCTACACTCTATAACATACACTCTATACCTTACACCCTATACCCTACACTCTACACTCTATACCCTACAATCTATACCCTACACTCTATACCCTACACTCTATACCCTACTCTCTATACCCTACACTCTACACTCTATACCCTACACTCTATACCATACACTCTATACCATACACTCTATACCCTACAGTCTATACCCTACACTCTACACTCTATACCATACATTCTATACCCTACACTCTATACCCTACACTCTACACTCTATACCCTACAATCTATACCCTACACTCTATACCCTACTCTATACCCTACACTCTACACTCTATACCCTACACTCTATAACATACACTCTATACACTACACTCTATACCTTGCACTCTATACCCTACACTCTGCAGTCTACAATCTATACCCTACACGCTACACTCTATACCCTACACTCTATAACAAACACTCTATACCCTACACTATATACCATACACTCTATACCATACACTCTATACCGTACACTCTATACCCTACACTCTACACTCTATACTCTACACTCTATACCCTACACTCTATACCCTACACTGTATACCCTACACTCTACACTCTATACCCTACACTCTACACTCTACACTCTATGCTCTACACTTTATACCCTACACTCTACACTCTATACCATACACTCTATACCCTACACTCTACACTCTATACCCTACACTCTACACTCTACACTCTATGCCCTACACTTTATACCCTACACTCTACACTCTATACCCCACACTCTATAGCATACACTCTACACCCTACACTCTATACCATACACTCTAATCCCTACACTCTACACTCTATACCCTACACTCTATACCCTACACTCTACACTCTATTCCATACACTCTATACCCTACACTCTAAACCCTACACTCTACACTCCACACTCTATTCCATACACTCTATACCCTACACTCTATACCCTACACTCTACACTCTATACCCTACACTATACACTTAACACACTATACCCTATACTCTATACCCTACACTCTATACTCTATACCCTACACTCTATACCGTACATTCTACACTCTATACCCTACACTCTATACCCTACACTCTAATCCCTACACTCTACACTCTATACCCTACACTCTATACCCTACGCTCTATACCCTACACTCTACACTCTATATCCTACACTCTATACCCTACACTCTATACCCTACACTCTATACCCTACACTCTACACTTTATACCATACACTCTATACCCTACACTCTACACTCTATACCCTACACTCTACACTCTACACTCTATGCCCTACACTTTATACCCTACACTCTACACTCTATACCATACACTCTATACTCTACACTCTATACCATACACTCCACACCCTACACTCTATACCATACACGCTATACCCTACACTCTACACTCTATACCCCACACTCTATAGCATACACTCTACACCCTACACTCTATACCATACACTCTAATCCCTACACTCTACACTCTATACCCTACACTCTATACCCTACACTCTACACTCTATTCCATACACTCTATACCCTACACTCTACACTCCACACTCTATTCCATACACTCTATACCCTACACTCTATACCCTATACTCTACACTTTATACCCTACACTCTACACTCTGCACTCTAAACTCTATACCTTACACTCTATTCCATACACTCTATACCCTACACTCTATACCCTACACTCTACACTCTATACCCTACACTATACACTTTACACACTATACCCTATACTCTATACCCTACACTCTATACTCTATACCCTACACTCTATACCGTACATTCTACACTCTATACCCTACACTCTATACCCTACAGTCTAATCCCTACACTCTACACTCTATACCCTACACTCTATACCCTACGCTCTATACCCTACACTCTACACTCTATATCCTACACTCTATACCCTACACTCTATACCCTACACTCTATACCCTACACTCTACACTCTATATCCTACACTCTATACCCTACACTCTATACCCTACACTCTATACCCTACACTCTATACCATACACTCTATACTCTACACTCTACACTCCATTCCCTACACTCTATACCATACACTCTATACCCTACACTCTATACCCTATACTCTACACACTATACCCTACAATCTATACCCTACACTCTATACCCTACACTCTATACCCTACACTCTACACTCTATACCCTACACTCTATACCATACACTCTATACCGTACACTCTATACCCTACACACTATACCCTACACTCTGCACTCTATACCCTACACTCTATAACATACACTCTATACCCTACACTCTACACCCAAAACTCTACACTCTATACCCTACACTCTATAACCTACAATCTATACCCTACACTCTCTACCCTACTCTCTACACTTTATACCCTACACTCTATACCCTACACTCTATACCCTACACTCTACACTCTCTACCCCACACTCTGCACTCTATACCCTACTCTCTAAACCCTACACTCTATACCCTACACTCTACACTCTATACCCTACACTCTATACCCTGCACTCTACACTCTATACCCTACACTCTACACTCTATACCCTACTCTCTAAACCCTACACTCTATACCTTACACTCTATACCCTACACTCTACACTCTATACCCTACACTCTATACCCTACACTCTATACCCTACACTCTATACCCTACACTCTATACCCTACACTCTACACCCTACACTTTATACCTTACACTCTATACCCTACACTCTATACCATGCACTCTATACCCTACACTCTATACCCTACACTCTACACTCTACATCATACACTCTATATCCTACCCTCTATACCCTACACTCTATACCCTACAATCTATCCCCTACACTCTACACCCTTCACTTTATACCTTACACTCTATACCCTACACTCTATACCCTACACCCTACACTCTATACCTCACACTCTATATCCTACACTCTAAACTCTATACCCTACACTCTATTCCATACACTCTATACCCTACACTTTATACCCTACACTCTACACTCTATACCCTACACTCTACACTTTACACTCTATACCCTACACTCTATACCCTACACTCTATACTCTATACCCTACACTCTATACCGTACATTCTACACTCTATACCCCACACTCTATACCCTACACTCTAATCCCTACACTCTACACTCTATACCCTACACTCTACACTCTATACCCTACACTCTATACCCTACACTCTATACCCTACACTCTACACTCTATACCCTACACTCTATACCATACATTTTATACCCTACACTCTACACTCTATTCCCTACACTCTATACCATACACTCTATACCCTACACTCTATACCCTACACTCTACACTCTATACCCTACACTCTATACCCTACACTCTATACCCTACACTCTATACCCTACACTCTACACTCTATACCCTACACTCTATACCCTACACTCTATACCCTACACTCTATACCCTACACTCTACACTCTATACCCTACACTCTATACCCTACAATCTATACCATACACTCTATACCATACACTCTATCCCCTACACTCTATACCATACACTCTACACTCTATACCCTACACTCTGCACTTTACACTCTATACCCTACACTCTATACTCTATACCCTACACTCTATACCGTACATTCTACACTCTATACCCTACACTCTATACCCTACACTCTAATCCCTACACTCTACACTCTATACCCTACACTCTATACCCTACACTCTATACCCTACACTCTACACCCTACACTCTATACCCTACACTCTATACCCTACACTCTATACCCTACACTCTACACTCTATACCCTACACTCTATACCATACACTCTACACTCTATTCCCTACACTCTATACCATACACTCTATATCCTACACTCTATACCCTACACTATAAACTCTATACCCTACACTCTACACTCTATACCATACCCTCTATACCCTACACTCTATACCCTACACTCTACACTCTATACCCTACACTCTATACCATACACTCTACACTCTATTCCCTACACTCTATACCATACACTCTATATCCTACACTCTATACCCTACACTATAAACTCTATACCCTACACTCTACACTCTATACCATACCCTCTATACCCTACACTCTATACCCTACACTCTACACTCTATTCCATACACTCTATACCCTACACTCTATACCCTACACTCTATACCCTACACTCTACACTCTATTCCATACACTCTATACCCTACACTCTATACCCTACACTCTATACCCTACACCCTACGCTCTATACCCTACACTCTATACCCTACACTCTACACTCTATACACTACACTATATACCATACACTCTATACCCTACACTCTATACCATACACTCCACACCATACACTCTATACCATACACTCTATACCATACACTCTATACCCCACACTCTACACTCTATACCCTACACTCTATACCCTACACTCTATACTATACACTCTATACCCTACACTCTATACCCTACACTATACACTCTATACACTCTATTCCATACACTCTATACCCTACACTCTATACCCTACACTCTACACTCTATACCCTACACTCTACACTTTACACTCTATACCCTACACTCTATACCCTACACTCTATACTCTATACCCTACACTCTATACCGTACATTCTACACTCTATACCCTACACTCTATACCCTACACTCTAATCCCTACACTCTACACTCTATACCCTACACTCTATACCCTACACTCTATACCCTACACTCTACACTCTATACCCTACACTCTATACCCTACACTCTATACCCTACACTCTATACCCTACACTCTACACTCTATATCCTACACTCTATACCCTACACTCTATACCCTACACTCTATACCCTACACTCTATACCATACACTCTATACTCTACACTCTACACTCCATTCCCTACACTCTATACCATACACTCTATACCCTACACTCTATACCCTATACTCTACACACTATACCCTACAATCTATACCCTACACTCTATACCCTACACTCTATACCCTACACTCTACACTCTATACCCTACACTCTATACCATACACTCTATACCGTACACTCTATACCCTACACACTATACCCTACACTCTGCACTCTATACCCTACACTCTATAACATACACTCTATACCCTACACTCTACACCCAAAACTCTACACTCTATACCCTACACTCTATAACCTACAATCTATACCCTACACTCTCTACCCTACTCTCTACACTTTATACCCTACACTCTATACCCTACACTCTATACCCTACACTCTACACTCTCTACCCCACACTCTGCACTCTATACCCTACTCTCTAAACCCTACACTCTATACCCTACACTCTACACTCTATACCCTACACTCTATACCCTGCACTCTACACTCTATACCCTACACTCTACACTCTATACCCTACTCTCTAAACCCTACACTCTATACCTTACACTCTATACCCTACACTCTACACTCTATACCCTACACTCTATACCCTACACTCTATACCCTACACTCTATACCCTACACTCTATACCCTACACTCTACACCCTACACTTTATACCTTACACTCTATACCCTACACTCTATACCATGCACTCTATACCCTACACTCTATACCCTACACTCTACACTCTACATCATACACTCTATATCCTACCCTCTATACCCTACACTCTATACCCTACAATCTATCCCCTACACTCTACACCCTTCACTTTATACCTTACACTCTATACCCTACACTCTATACCCTACACCCTACACTCTATACCTCACACTCTATATCCTACACTCTAAACTCTATACCCTACACTCTATTCCATACACTCTATACCCTACACTTTATACCCTACACTCTACACTCTATACCCTACACTCTACACTTTACACTCTATACCCTACACTCTATACCCTACACTCTATACTCTATACCCTACACTCTATACCGTACATTCTACACTCTATACCCCACACTCTATACCCTACACTCTAATCCCTACACTCTACACTCTATACCCTACACTCTACACTCTATACCCTACACTCTATACCCTACACTCTATACCCTACACTCTACACTCTATACCCTACACTCTATACCATACATTTTATACCCTACACTCTACACTCTATTCCCTACACTCTATACCATACACTCTATACCCTACACTCTATACCCTACACTCTACACTCTATACCCTACACTCTATACCCTACACTCTATACCCTACACTCTATACCCTACACTCTACACTCTATACCCTACACTCTATACCCTACACTCTATACCCTACACTCTATACCCTACACTCTACACTCTATACCCTACACTCTATACCCTACAATCTATACCATACACTCTATACCATACACTCTATCCCCTACACTCTATACCATACACTCTACACTCTATACCCTACACTCTGCACTTTACACTCTATACCCTACACTCTATACTCTATACCCTACACTCTATACCGTACATTCTACACTCTATACCCTACACTCTATACCCTACACTCTAATCCCTACACTCTACACTCTATACCCTACACTCTATACCCTACACTCTATACCCTACACTCTACACCCTACACTCTATACCCTACACTCTATACCCTACACTCTATACCCTACACTCTACACTCTATACCCTACACTCTATACCATACACTCTACACTCTATTCCCTACACTCTATACCATACACTCTATATCCTACACTCTATACCCTACACTATAAACTCTATACCCTACACTCTACACTCTATACCATACCCTCTATACCCTACACTCTATACCCTACACTCTACACTCTATACCCTACACTCTATACCATACACTCTACACTCTATTCCCTACACTCTATACCATACACTCTATATCCTACACTCTATACCCTACACTATAAACTCTATACCCTACACTCTACACTCTATACCATACCCTCTATACCCTACACTCTATACCCTACACTCTACACTCTATACCATACCCTCTATACCCTACACTCTATACCCTACACTCTACACTCTATACCCTACAATCTATACCCTACACTCTATACCCTACACTCTATACCCTACACTCTATACCCTACACTCTACACTCTATTCCCTACACTCTATACCCTACACTCTATACCCTACACTCTATACCCTACACTCTACACTCTATATCCTACACTCTATACCCTACACTCTATACCCTACACTCTATACCCTACACTCTATACCATACACTCTATACTCTACACTCTACACTCCATTCCCTACACTCTATACCATACACTCTATACCCTACACTCTATACCCTATACTCTACACACTATACCCTACAATCTATACCCTACACTCTATACCCTACACTCTATACCCTACACTCTACACTCTATACCCTACACTCTATACCATACACTCTATACCGTACACTCTATACCCTACACACTATACCCTACACTCTGCACTCTATACCCTACACTCTATAACATACACTCTATACCCTACACTCTACACCCAAAACTCTACACTCTATACCCTACACTCTATAACCTACAATCTATACCCTACACTCTCTACCCTACTCTCTACACTTTATACCCTACACTCTATACCCTACACTCTATACCCTACACTCTACACTCTCTACCCCACACTCTGCACTCTATACCCTACTCTCTAAACCCTACACTCTATACCCTACACTCTACACTCTATACCCTACACTCTATACCCTGCACTCTACACTCTATACCCTACACTCTACACTCTATACCCTACTCTCTAAACCCTACACTCTATACCTTACACTCTATACCCTACACTCTACACTCTATACCCTACACTCTATACCCTACACTCTATACCCTACACTCTATACCCTACACTCTATACCCTACACTCTACACCCTACACTTTATACCTTACACTCTATACCCTACACTCTATACCATGCACTCTATACCCTACACTCTATACCCTACACTCTACACTCTACATCATACACTCTATATCCTACCCTCTATACCCTACACTCTATACCCTACAATCTATCCCCTACACTCTACACCCTTCACTTTATACCTTACACTCTATACCCTACACTCTATACCCTACACCCTACACTCTATACCTCACACTCTATATCCTACACTCTAAACTCTATACCCTACACTCTATTCCATACACTCTATACCCTACACTTTATACCCTACACTCTACACTCTATACCCTACACTCTACACTTTACACTCTATACCCTACACTCTATACCCTACACTCTATACTCTATACCCTACACTCTATACCGTACATTCTACACTCTATACCCCACACTCTATACCCTACACTCTAATCCCTACACTCTACACTCTATACCCTACACTCTACACTCTATACCCTACACTCTATACCCTACACTCTATACCCTACACTCTACACTCTATACCCTACACTCTATACCATACATTTTATACCCTACACTCTACACTCTATTCCCTACACTCTATACCATACACTCTATACCCTACACTCTATACCCTACACTCTACACTCTATACCCTACACTCTATACCCTACACTCTATACCCTACACTCTATACCCTACACTCTACACTCTATACCCTACACTCTATACCCTACACTCTATACCCTACACTCTATACCCTACACTCTACACTCTATACCCTACACTCTATACCCTACAATCTATACCATACACTCTATACCATACACTCTATCCCCTACACTCTATACCATACACTCTACACTCTATACCCTACACTCTGCACTTTACACTCTATACCCTACACTCTATACTCTATACCCTACACTCTATACCGTACATTCTACACTCTATACCCTACACTCTATACCCTACACTCTAATCCCTACACTCTACACTCTATACCCTACACTCTATACCCTACACTCTATACCCTACACTCTACACCCTACACTCTATACCCTACACTCTATACCCTACACTCTATACCCTACACTCTACACTCTATACCCTACACTCTATACCATACACTCTACACTCTATTCCCTACACTCTATACCATACACTCTATATCCTACACTCTATACCCTACACTATAAACTCTATACCCTACACTCTACACTCTATACCATACCCTCTATACCCTACACTCTATACCCTACACTCTACACTCTATACCCTACACTCTATACCATACACTCTACACTCTATTCCCTACACTCTATACCATACACTCTATATCCTACACTCTATACCCTACACTATAAACTCTATACCCTACACTCTACACTCTATACCATACCCTCTATACCCTACACTCTATACCCTACACTCTACACTCTATACCATACCCTCTATACCCTACACTCTATACCCTACACTCTACACTCTATACCCTACAATCTATACCCTACACTCTATACCCTACACTCTATACCCTACACTCTACACCCTACACTCTACACTCTATTCCCTACACTCTATACCATACACTCTATACCCTACACTCTATACCCTACACTATAAACTCTATACCCTACACTCTACACTCTATACCATACCCTCTATACCCTACACTCTATACCCTACACTCTACACTCTATACCATACCCTCTATACCCTACACTCTATACCCTACACTCTACACTCTATACCCTACAATCTATACCCTACACTCTATACCCTACACTCTACACTCTATACCCTACACTCTATTCCATACACTCTATACCCTACACTCTATACCCTACACTCTACACTCTATACCCTACACTCTACACTTTACACTCTATACCCTACACTCTATACCCTACACTCTATACTCTATACCCTACACTCTATACCGTACATTCTACACTCTATACCCTACACTCTATACCCTACACTCTAATCCCTACACTCTACACTCTATACCCTACACTCTATACCCTACACTCTATACCCTACACTCTACACTCTATACCCTACACTCTATACCCTACACTCTATACCCTACACTCTACACTCTATACCCTACACTCTATACCATACACTCTATACCCTACACTCTACACTCTATTCCCTACACTCTATACCATACACTCTATACCCTACACTCAATACCCTACACTCTACACTCTATACCCTACACTCTACACTCTATACCCTACACTCTACACTCTATACCCTACACTCTACACCCTACACTCTATACCATACACTCTATACCCTACACTCTACACTCTATACCCTACACTCTATACCCTACACTCTATACCCTACACTCTATACCCTACACTCTACACTCTATACCCTACACTCTATACCCTACACTCTATACCCTACACTCTATACCCTACACTCTACACTCTATACCCTACACTCTATACCCTACAATCTATACCATACACTCTATACCATACACTCTATCCCGTACACTCTATACCATACACTCTACACTCTATACCCTACACTCTGCACTTTACACTCTATACCCTACACTCTATACTCTATACCCTACACTCTATACCGTACATTCTACACTCTATACCCTACACTCTATACCCTACACTCTAATCCCTACACTCTACACTCAATACCCTACACTCTAAACCCTACACTCTATACCCTACACTCTACACTCAATACCCTACACTCTATACCCTACACTCTACACTCTATACCCTACACTCTATACCATACACTCTATACCCTACACTCAATACCCTACACTATACACTCTATACCCTACACTCTACAATCTATACCATACACTCTATACCATACACTCTATACCATACACTCTATCCCCTACACTCTATACCATACACTCTACACTCTATACCCTACACTCTATACCCTACACTCTACACCCTACACTATATACTCTACACTCTACACTCTATACCCTACACTCTCTACCCTACACTCTATACCATACACTCTATACCATACACTCTATCCCCTACACTCTATACCATACACTTTACACCCTATACCCTACTTTCTATACCCTACACTCTACACTCTATACCCTACACTCTATACCCTACACTCTACACTCTATACCCTACACTCTACACTCTATACCCTACACTCTACACCCTACACTCTATACCCTACACTCTATACCCTACACTCTACACTCTATACCCTACACTCTATACCCTACACTCTATACCATACACTCTATACCATACACTCTATCCCCTACACTCTATACCATACACTTTACACCCTATACCCTACTTTCTATACCCTACACTCTACACTCTACACCCTACACTCTATACCATACACTCTATACCCTACACTCTACACTCTATACCCTACACTCTACACTCTATACCCTACACTCTACACCCTACACTCTATACCATACACTCTATACCCTACACTCTACACTCTATACCCTACACTCTCTACCCTACACTCTATACCCTACACTCTATACCCTACACTCTACACTCTATACCCTACACTCTATACCCTACACTCTATACCCTACACTCTACACTCTATACCCTACACTCTATACCCTACACTCTATACCCTACACTCTATACCATACACTCTATACCATACACTCTATCCCCTACACTCTATACCATACACTCTACACTCTATACCCTACACTCTGCACTTTACACTCTATACCCTACACTCTATACTCTATACCCTACACTCTATACCGTACATTCTACACTCTATACCCTACACTCTATACCCTACACTCTATACTCTATACCCTACACTCTATACCGTACATTCTACACTCTATACCCTACACTCTATACCCTACACTCTAATCCCTACACTCTACACTCTATACCCTACACTCTATACCCTACACTCTACACTCTATACCCTACACTCTATACCCTACACTCTATACCCTACACTCTATACCCTACACTCTACACTCTATACCCTACACTCTATACCATACACTCTATACCCTACACTCTACACTCTATTACCTACACTCTATACCATACACTCTATACCCTACACTCAATACCCTACACTATACACTCTATACCCTACACTCTACACTCTATACCCTACACTCTACACTCTATACCCTACACTCTACACCCTACACTCTATACCATACACTCTATACCCTACACTCTACACTCTATACCCTACACTCTATACCCTACACTCTATACCCTACACTCTATACCCTACACTCTACACTCTATACCCTACACTCTATACCCTACACTCTATACCCTACACTCTATACCCTACACTCTACACTCTATACCCTACACTCTATACCCAACAATCTATACCATACACTCTATACCATACACTCTATCCCCTACACTCTATACCATACACTCTACACTCTATACCCTACACTCTGCACTTTACACTCTATACCCTACACTCTATACTCTATACCCTACACTCTATACCGTACATTCTACACTCTATACCCTACACTCTATACCCTACACTCTAATCCCTACACTCTACACTCAATACCCTACACTCTAAACCCTACACTCTATACCCTACACTCTACACCCTACACTCAATACCCTACACTCTATACCCTACACTCTATACCCTACACTCTACACTCTATACCCTACACTCTATACCATACACTCTACACTCTATTCCCTACACTCTATACCATACACTCTATACCCTACACTATAAACTCTATACCCTACACTCTACACTCTATACCATACCCTCTATACCCTACACTCTATACCCTACACTCTACACTCTATACCATACCCTCTATACCCTACACTCTATACCATACACTCTACACTCTATACCCTACAATCTATACCTTACACTCTATACCCTACACTCTATACCCTACACTCTATACCCTACACTCTACACTCTATTCCCTACACTCTATACCATACACTCTATACCCTACACTCTATACCCTACACTATAAACTCTATACCCTACACTCTACACTCTATACCATACCCTCTATACCCTACACTCTATACCCTACACTCTACACTCTATACCATACCCTCTATACCCTACACGCTATACCCTACACTCTACACTCTATACCCTACAATCTATACCCTACACTCTATACCCTACACTCTACACTCTATACCCTACACTCTATTCCATACACTCTATACCCTACACTCTATACCCTACACTCTACACTCTATACCCTACACTCTACACTTTACACTCTATACCCTACACTCTATACCCTACACTCTATACTCTATACCCTACACTCTATACCGTACATTATACACTCTATACCCTACACTCTATACCCTACACTCTAATCCCTACACTCTACACTCTATACCCTACACTCTATACCCTACACTCTATACCCTACACTCTACACTCTATACCCTACACTCTATACCCTACACTCTATACCCTACACTCTATACCCTACACTCTACTCTCTATACCCTACACTCTATACCATACACTCTATACCCTACACTCTACACTCTATTCCCTACACTCTATACCATACACTCTATACCCTACACTCAATACCCTACACTATACACTCTATACCCTACACTCTACACTCTATAACATACACTCTATACCTTACACCCTATACCCTACACTCTACACTCTATACCCTACAATCTATACCCTACACTCTATACCCTACACTCTATACCCTACTCTCTATACCCTACACTCTACACTCTATACCCTACACTCTATACCATACACTCTATACCATACACTCTATACCCTACAGTCTATACCCTACACTCTACACTCTATACCATACACTCTATACCCTACACTCTATACCCTACACTCTACACTCTATACCCTACAATCTATACCCTACACTCTATACCCTACTCTATACCCTACACTCTACACTCTATACCCTACACTCTATACCCTACACTCTATACCCTACACTCTACACTCTATACCCTACACTCTATACCCTACACTCTATACCCTACACTCTATACCCTACACTCTACACTCTATACCCTACACTCTATACCATACACTCTATACCCTACACTCTACACTCTATTCCCTACACTCTATACCATACACTCTATACCCTACACTCAATACCCTACACTATACACTCTATACCCTACACTCTACACTCTATACCCTACACTCTACACTCTATACCCTACACTCTACACCCTACACTCTATACCATACACTCTATACCCGACACTCTACACTCTATACCCTAAACTCTATACCCTACACTCTATACCCTACACTCTATACCCTACACTCTACATTCTATACCCTACACTCTATACCCTACACTCTATACCCTACACTCTATACCCTACACTCTACACTCTATACCCTACACTCTATACCCTACAATCTATACCATACACTCTATACCATACACTCTATCCCCTACACTCTATACCATACACTCTACACTCTATACCCTACACTCTGCACTTTACACTCTATACCCTACACTCTATACTCTATACCCTACACTCTATACCGTACATTCTACACTCTATACCCTACACTCTAATCCCTACACTCTACACTCTATACCCTACACTCTATACCCTACACTCTATACCCTACACTCTACACCCTACACTCTATACCCTACACTCTATACCCTACACTCTACACTCTATTCCCTACACTCTATACCATACACTCTACACTCTATTCCCTACACTCTATACCATACACTCTATACCCTACACTCTATACCCTACACTATAAACTCTATACCCTACACTCTACACTCTATACCATACCCTCTATACCCTACACTCTATACCCTACACTCTACACTCTATACCATACCCTCTATACCCTACACTCTATACCCTACACTCTACACTATATACCCTACAATCTATACCCTACACTCTATACCCTACACTCTATACCCTACACTCTATACCCTACACTCCACACTCTATTCCCTACACTCTACACCATACACTCTATACCCTACACTCTATACCCTACACTATAAACTCTATACCCTACACTCTACACTCTATACCATACCCTCTATACCCTACACTCTATACCCTAAACTCTACACTCTATACCATACCCTCTATACCCTACACTCTATACCCTACACTCTACACTCTATACCCTACAATCTATACCCTACACTCTATACCCTACACTCTACACCCTACACTCTATTCCATACACTCTATACCCTACACTCTATACCCTACACTCTACACTCTATACCCTACACTCTACACTTTACACTCTATACCCTACACTCTATACCCTACACTCTATACTCTATACCCTACACTCTATACCGTACATTCTACACTCTATACCCTACACTCTATACCCTACACTCTAATCCCTACACTCTACACTCTATACCCTACACTCTATACCCTACACTCTATACCCTACACTCTACACTCTATACCCTACACTCTATACCCTACACTCTATACCCTACACTCTATACCCTACACTCTGCACTCTATACCCTACACTCTATACCATACACTCTATACCCTACACTCTACACTCTATTCCCTACACTCTATACCATACACTCTATACCCTACACTCAATACCCTACACTATACACTCTATACCCTACACTCTACACTCTATAACATACACTCTATACCTTACACCCTATACCCTACACTCTACACTCTATACCCTACAATCTATACCCTACACTCTATACCCTACACTCTATACCCTACTCTCTATACCCTACACTCTACACTCTATACCCTACACTCTATACCATACACTCTATACCATACACTCTATACCCTACAGTCTATACCCTACACTCTACACTCTATACCATACACTCTATACCCTACACTCTATACCCTACACTCTACACTCTATACCCTACAATCTATACCCTACACTCTATACCCTACTCTATACCCTACACTCTATACCCTACACTCTATAACATACACTCTATACACTACACTCTATACCTTGCACTCTATACCCTACACTCTGCAGTCTACATTCTATACCCTACACGCTACACTCTATACCCTACACTCTATAACAAACACTCTATACCCTACACTATATACCATACACTCTATACCATACACTCTATACCGTACACTCTATACCCTACACTCTACACTCTATACTCTAAACTCTATACCCTACACTCTATACCCTACACTGTATACCCTACACTCTACACTCTATACCCTACACTCTACACTCTACACTCTATGCTCTACACTTTATACCCTACACTCTACACTCTATACCATACACTCTATACCCTACACTCTACACTCTATACCCTACACTCTACACTCTATGCCCTACACTTTATACCCTACACTCTACACTCTATACCATACACGCTATACCCTACACTCTACACTCTATACCCCACACTCTATAGCATACACTCTACACCCTACACTCTATACCATACACTCTAATCCCTACACTCTACACTCTATACCCTACACTCTATACCCTACACTCTACACTCTATTCCATACACGCTATACCCTACACTCTATACCCTACACTCTACACTCCACACTCTATTCCATACACTCTATACCCTACACTCTATACCCTATACCCTACACTCTAATCCCTACACTCTACACTCTATACCCTACACTCTCTACCCTACACTCTCTACCCTACACTCTACACTCTATATCCTACACTCTATACCCTACACTCTATACCCTACACTCTATACCCTACACTCTACACTCTATATCATACACTCTATACCCTACACTCTATACCCTACACTCTACACTCTATACCCTACACTCTATACCATACACTCTATACTCTACACTCTACACTCTATTCCCTATACTCTATACCATACACTCTATACCCTACACTATACACTCTATACCCTACACTCTACACTCTATACCCTACACTCTATACCCTACACTCTACACTCTATACCCTACACTCTATACCATACACTCTATACCCTACACTCTATACCCTACACACTATACCCTACACTCTGCACTCTATACCCTACACTCTATAACATACACTCTATACCCTACACTCTACACCCAAAACTCTACACTCTATACCCTACACTCTATAACCTACACTCTATACCCTACACTCTATACCCTACTCTATACATTTTATACCCTACATTCTACACTCTATACCCTACACTCTATACCCTACACTCTACACTCTCTACCCCACACTCTGCACTCTATACCCTACTCTCTAAACCCTACACTCTATACCCTACACTCTACACTCTATACCCTACACTCTATACCCTACACTCTATACCCTACACTCTACACTCTATACCCTACTCTCTAAACCCTACACTCTATACCTTACACTCTAAACCCTACACTCTACACTCTATACCCTACACTCTATACCCTACACTCTATACCCTACACTCTATACCCTACACTCTACACCCTACACTTTATACCTTACACTCTATACCCTACACTCTATACCATGCACTCTATACCCTACACTCTATACCCTACACTCTATACCCTACACTCTACACTCTACATCATACACTCTATACCCTACCCTCTATACCCTACACTCTATACCCTACAATCTATCCCCTACACTCTACACCCTTCAATTTATACCTTACACTCTATACCCTACACTCTATACCCTACACCCTACGCAATATATACCTCACACTCTATACCCTACACTCTAAACTCTATACCCTACACTCTATTCCATACACTCTATACCCTACACTCTATACCCTACACTCTACACTCTATACCCTACACTCTACACTTTACACTCTATACCCTACACTCTATACCCTACACTCTATACTCTATACCCTACACTCTATACCGTACATTCTACACTCTATACCCCACACTCTATACCCTACACTCTAATCCCTACACTCTACACTCTATACCCTACACTCTATACCCTACACTCTACACTCTATACCCTACACTCTATACCCAACACTCTATACCCTACACTCTACACTCTATACCCTACACTCTGTACCATACATTCTATACCCTACACTCTACACTCTATTCCCTACACTCTATACCATACACTCTATACCCTACACTCTACACTCTATACCATACCCTCTATACCCTACACTCTATACCCTACACTCTACACTCTATACCCTACAATCTATACCCTACACTCTATACCCTACACTCTATACCCTACACTCTATACCCTACACTCTACACTCTATACCCTACACTCTATTCCATACACTCTATACCCTACACTCTATACCCTACACTCTACACTCTATACCCTACACTCTACACTTTACACTATATACCCTACACTCTATACCCTACACTCTGTACTCTATACCCTACACTCTATACCGTACATTCTACACTCTAATACCCTACACTCTATACCCTACACTCTAATCCCTACACTCTACACTCTATACCCTACACTCTATACCCTACACTCTATACCCTACACTCTACACTCTATACCCTACACTCTATACCCTACACCGTATACCCTACACTCTATACCCTACACTCTACTCTCTATACCCTACACTCTATACCATACACTCTATACCATACACTCTATACCCTACAGTCTATACCCTACACTCTACACTCTATACCCTACACTCTATACCCTACACTCTATACCCTACACTCTACTCTCTATACCCTACACTCTATACCATACACTCTATACCATACACTCTATACCCTACAGTCTATACCCTACACTCTACACTCTATACCCTACACTCTATACCCTACACTCTATACCCTACACTCTACACTCTATACCCTACACTCTATACCATACACTCTATACCATACACTCTATACCCTACAGTCTATACCCTACACTCTATACCCTACACTCTATACCCTACACTCTATACCCTACACTCTACACTCTATACCCTACACTCTATACCATACACTCTATACCCTACACTCTATACCCTACACTCTACACTCTAAACTGTATACCATACACTCTATACCCTACACTCTACACCCTACACTCTATACCATACACTCTATACCCTACACTCTACACTCTATACCCTACACTCTATACCCTACACTCTATCCCCTACACCCTACGCTCTATACCCTACACTCTATACCTTACACTCTACACTCTATACCCTACACTCTATTCCATACACTCTATACCCTACACTCTATACCCTACACTCTACATTCTATACCCTACACTCTACACTTTACACTCTATACCCTACACTATATACCCTACACTCTATACTCTATACCCTACACTCTACACTCTATACCCTACACTCTATACCATACACTCTACACTCTATTCCCTACACTCTATACCATACACTCTATATCCTACACTCTATACCCTACACTATAAACTCTATACCCTACACTCTACACTCTATACCATACCCTCTATACCCTACACTCTATACCCTACACTCTACACTCTATACCCTACACTCTATACCATACACTCTACACTCTATTCCCTACACTCTATACCATACACTCTATATCCTACACTCTATACCCTACACTCTATACCCTACACTCTACACTCTCTACCCCACACTCTGCACTCTATACCCTACTCTCTAAACCCTACACTCTATACCCTACACTCTACACTCTATACCCTACACTCTATACCCTACACTCTATACCCTACACTCTACACTCTATACCCTACTCTCTAAACCCTACACTCTATACCTTACACTCTAAACCCTACACTCTACACTCTATACCCTACACTCTATACCCTACACTCTATACCCTACACTCTATACCCTACACTCTACACCCTACACTTTATACCTTACACTCTATACCCTACACTCTATACCATGCACTCTATACCCTACACTCTATACCCTACACTCTATACCCTACACTCTACACTCTACATCATACACTCTATACCCTACCCTCTATACCCTACACTCTATACCCTACAATCTATCCCCTACACTCTACACCCTTCAATTTATACCTTACACTCTATACCCTACACTCTATACCCTACACCCTACGCAATATATACCTCACACTCTATACCCTACACTCTAAACTCTATACCCTACACTCTATTCCATACACTCTATACCCTACACTCTATACCCTACACTCTACACTCTATACCCTACACTCTACACTTTACACTCTATACCCTACACTCTATACCCTACACTCTATACTCTATACCCTACACTCTATACCGTACATTCTACACTCTATACCCCACACTCTATACCCTACACTCTAATCCCTACACTCTACACTCTATACCCTACACTCTATACCCTACACTCTACACTCTATACCCTACACTCTATACCCAACACTCTATACCCTACACTCTACACTCTATACCCTACACTCTGTACCATACATTCTATACCCTACACTCTACACTCTATTCCCTACACTCTATACCATACACTCTATACCCTACACTCTACACTCTATACCATACCCTCTATACCCTACACTCTATACCCTACACTCTACACTCTATACCCTACAATCTATACCCTACACTCTATACCCTACACTCTATACCCTACACTCTATACCCTACACTCTACACTCTATACCCTACACTCTATTCCATACACTCTATACCCTACACTCTATACCCTACACTCTACACTCTATACCCTACACTCTACACTTTACACTATATACCCTACACTCTATACCCTACACTCTGTACTCTATACCCTACACTCTATACCGTACATTCTACACTCTAATACCCTACACTCTATACCCTACACTCTAATCCCTACACTCTACACTCTATACCCTACACTCTATACCCTACACTCTATACCCTACACTCTACACTCTATACCCTACACTCTATACCCTACACCGTATACCCTACACTCTATACCCTACACTCTACTCTCTATACCCTACACTCTATACCATACACTCTATACCATACACTCTATACCCTACAGTCTATACCCTACACTCTACACTCTATACCCTACACTCTATACCCTACACTCTATACCCTACACTCTACTCTCTATACCCTACACTCTATACCATACACTCTATACCATACACTCTATACCCTACAGTCTATACCCTACACTCTACACTCTATACCCTACACTCTATACCCTACACTCTATACCCTACACTCTACACTCTATACCCTACACTCTATACCATACACTCTATACCATACACTCTATACCCTACAGTCTATACCCTACACTCTATACCCTACACTCTATACCCTACACTCTATACCCTACACTCTACACTCTATACCCTACACTCTATACCATACACTCTATACCCTACACTCTATACCCTACACTCTACACTCTAAACTGTATACCATACACTCTATACCCTACACTCTACACCCTACACTCTATACCATACACTCTATACCCTACACTCTACACTCTATACCCTACACTCTATACCCTACACTCTATCCCCTACACCCTACGCTCTATACCCTACACTCTATACCTTACACTCTACACTCTATACCCTACACTCTATTCCATACACTCTATACCCTACACTCTATACCCTACACTCTACATTCTATACCCTACACTCTACACTTTACACTCTATACCCTACACTATATACCCTACACTCTATACTCTATACCCTACACTCTACACTCTATACCCTACACTCTATACCATACACTCTACACTCTATACACTACACTATATACCATACACTCTATACCCTACACTCTATACCATACACTCCACACCATACACTCTATACCATACACTCTATACCATACACTCTATACCCCACACTCTACACTCTATACCCTACACTCTATACCCTACACTCTATACTATACACTCTATACCCTACACTCTATACCCTACACTATACACTCTATACCCTACACTCTACACCATACACTCTATACTCTACGCTATACACTCTATACCCTACAATCTATACCTTACACTCTATACCCTACACTCTATACCCTACACTCTATACCCTACATTCTACACTTTATACCCTACACTCTATACCCTACACTCTATACCCTCCACTCTATACCCTACACTCTACACTCTACACCCTACACTCTACACTTTACACTCTATACCCTACACTCTATTCCCTACACTCCACACTTTATACCCTACACTCTATACCCTACACTCTATACCCTACACTCTATACCCTACACGCTATACCCTACACTCTATACCCTACACTCTACACCCTACACTCTATATCCTATACCTTACACTCTATACCCTACACTCTACACCCTACACTCTATACCCTACACTCTATACCCTACACTCTATACCCTACACTCTACACTCTATACCCTACACTCTACACTCTATACCCTACACTCTATACCCTACAATCTAAACCATACACTCTATACCATACACTCTATACCATATACTCTATTCCCTACACTCTATACCATACACTCTACACTCTATACCCTACACTCTATACCCTACACTCTACACCCTACACTATATACCCTACACTCTACACTCTATACCCTACACTCTCTACCCTACACTCTATACCATACACTCTATACCATACACTCTGTCCCCTGCACTCTATACCATACACTTTACACTCTATACCCTACTTTCTATACCCTACACTCTACACTCTATACCCTACACTCTATACCCTACACTCTACACTCTATACCCTACACTCTACACTCTATACCCTACACTCTACACCCTACACTCTATACCATACACTCTATACCCTACACTCTACACTCTATACCCTACACTCTATACCCTACACTCTATACCCTACACCCTACGCTCTATACCCTACACTCTATACCCTACACTCTACACTCTATACCCTACACTCTATTCCATACACTCTATACCCTACACTCTATACCCTACACTCTACACTCTATACCCTACACTCTACACTTTACACTCTATACCCTACACTCTATACTCTATACCCTACACTCTATACCGTACATTCTACACTCTATACCCTACACTCTATACCCTACACTCTAATCCCTACACTCTACACTCTATACCCTACACTCTATACCCTACACTCTATACCCTACACTCTACACCCTACACTCTATACCCTACACTCTATACCCTACACTCTATACCCTACACTCTACACTCTATACCCTACACTCTATACCATACACTCTACAATCTATTCCCTACACTCTATACCATACACTCTATACCCTACACTCTATACCCTACACTATACACTTTATACCCTACACTCTACACTCTATACCATACACTCTATACCCTACACTCTATACCCTACACTCTACACTCTATACCCTACAATCTTTACCCTACACTCTATACCCTACACTCTATACCCTACACTCTATACCCTACACTCTACACTCTATACACTACACTATATACCATACACTCTATACCCTACACTCTATAGCATACACTCTACACCATACACTCTATACCATACACTCTATACCATACACTCTATACCCCACACTCTACACTCTATACCCTACACTCTATACCCTACACTCTATACTATACACTCTATACCCTACACTCTATACCCTACACTATACACTCTATACCCTACACTCTACACCATACACTCTATACCCTACACTCTATACTCTACGCTATACACTCTATACCCTACAATCTATACCTTACACTCTATACCCTACACTCTATACCCTACACTCTATACCCTACACTCTACACTCTATAACCTACACTCTATACCATACACTCTATATCCTACACTCTATACCCTACACTCTATACCCTACACTCTACACTCTATACCCTACACTCTATACCATACACTCTATACCCTACACTCTATACCCTACACTCTATACCCTACACTCTACACTCTATACCCTACACTCTATACCATACACTCTATACCCTACACTCTATACCCTACACTCTACACTCTAAACTGTATACCATACACTCTATACCCTACACTCTACACCCTACACTCTATACCATACACTCTATACCCTACACTCTACACTCTATACCCTACACTCTATACCCTACACTCTATTCCCTACACCCTACGCTCTATACCCTACACTCTATACCTTACACTCTACACTCTATACCCTACACTCTATTCCATACACTCTATACCCTACACTCTATACCCTACACTCTACACTCTATACCCAACACTCTACACTTTACACTCTATACCCTACACTCTATACCCTACACTCTATACTCTATACCCTACACTCTATACCGGACATTCTACACTCTATACCCTACACTCTATACCCTACACTCTACACTCTATAACCTACACTCTATACCATACACTCTATATCCTACACTCTATACCCTACACTCTATACCCTACACTCTACACTCTATACCCTACACTCTATACCATACACTCTATACCCTACACTCTATACCCTACACTCTATACCCTACACTCTATACCCTACACTCTACACTCTATACCCTACACTCCATACCATACACTCTATACCCTACACTCTATACCCTACACTCTACACTCTAAACTGTATACCATACACTCTATACCCTACACTCTACACCCTACACTCTATACCATACACTCTATACCCTACACTTTACACTCTATACCCTACACTCTATACCCTACACTCTATACCCTACACCCTACGCTCTATATCCTACACTCTATACCTTACACTCTACACTCTATACCCTACACTCTATTCCATACACTCTATACCCTACACTCTATACCCTACACTCTACACTCTATACCCTACACTCTACACTTTACACTCTATACCCTACACTCTATACCCTACACTTTATACTCTATACCCTACACTCTATACCGGACATTCTACACTCTATACCCTACACTCTAATCCCTACACTCTACACTCTATACCCTACACTCTATACCCTACACTCTATACCCTACACTCTACACTCTATACCCTACACTCTATACCCTACACTCTATACCCTACACTCTATACCCTACACTCTACACTCTATACCCTACACTCTATACCATACACTCTATACCCTACACTCTACACTTTATTCCCTACACTCTATACCATACACTCAATACCCTACACTATACACTCTATACCCTACACTCTACACTCTATAACATACACTCTATACCTTACACCCTATACCCTACACTCTACACTCTATACTCTACAATCTATACCCTACACTCTATACCCTACACTCTATACCCTACTCTCTATACCCTACACTCTACACTCTATACCCTACACTCTATACCCTACACTCTATACCCTACACTCTACACTCTATACCCTACACTCTATACCCTACACTCTACACCCTACACTCTATACCATACACTCTATACCCTACACTCTACACTCTATACCCTACACTCTATACCCTACACTCTATCTCCTACACCCTACGCTATATACCCTACACTCTATACCTTACACTCTACACTCTAAACCCTACACTCTATTCCATACACTCTATACCCTACACTCTATACCCTACACTCTACATTCTATACCCTACACTCTACACTTTACAATCTATACCCTACACTCTATACCCTACACTCTATACTCTATACCCTACACTCTATACCGGACATTCTACACTCTATACCCTACACTCTATACCCTACACTCTAATCCCTACACTCTACACTCTATACCCTACACTCTATACCATACACTCTATACCCTACACTCTATACCCTACACTCTATACCCTACACTCTATACCCTACACTCTACACTCTATACCCTACACTCTATACCATACACTCTATACCCTACACTCTATACCCTACACTCTACACTCTAAACTGTATACCATACACTCTATACCCTACACTCTACACCCTACACTCTATACCATACACTCTATACCCTACACTTTACACTCTATACCCTACACTCTATACCCTACACTCTATACCCTACACCCTACGCTCTATATCCTACACTCTATACCTTACACTCTACACTCTATACCCTACACTCTATTCCATACACTCTATACCCTACACTCTATACCCTACACTCTACACTCTATACCCTACACTCTACACTTTACACTCTATACCCTACACTCTATACCCTACACTCTATACTCTATACCCTACACTCTATACCGGACATTCTACACTCTATACCCTACACTCTAATCCCTACACTCTACACTCTATACCCTACACTCTATACCCTACACTCTATACCCTACACTCTACACTCTATACCCTACACTCTATACCCTACACTCTATACCCTACACTCTATACCCTACACTCTATACCATACACTCTATACCCTACACTCTACACTTTATTCCCTACACTCTATACCATACACTCAATACCCTACACTATACACTCTATACCCTACACTCTACACTCTATAACATACACTCTATACCTTACACCCTATACCCTACACTCTACACTCTATACCCTACAATCTATACCCTACACTCTATACCCTACACTCTATACCCTACTCTCTATACCCTACACTCTACACTCTATACCCTACACTCTATACCCTACACTCTATACCCTACACTCTACACTCTATACCCTACACTCTATACCCTACACTCTACACCCTACACTCTATACCATACACTCTATACCCTACACTCTACACTCTATACCCTACACTCTATACCCTACACTCTATCCCCTACACCCTACGCTATATACCCTACACTCTATACCTTACACTCTACACTCTAAACCCTACACTCTATTCCATACACTCTATACCCTACACTCTATACCCTACACTCTACATTCTATACCCTACACTCTACACTTTACACTCTATACCCTACACTCTATACCCTACACTCTATACCGGACATTCTACACTCTATACCCTACACTCTATACCCTACACTCTAATCCCTACACTCTACACTCTATACCCTACACTCTATACCCTACACTCTATACCCTACACTCTACACTCTATACCCTACACTCTATACCCTACACTCTATACCCTACACTCTATACCCTACACTCTACACTCTATACCCTACACTCTATACCATACACTCTATACCCTACACTCTACACTCTATTCCCTACACTCTATACCATACACTCTATACCCTACACTCAATACCCTACACTATACACTCTATACCCTACACTCTACACTCTATAACATATACTCTATACCTTACACCCTATACCCTACACTCTACACTCTATACCCTACAATCTATACCCTACACTCTATACCCTACACTCTATACCCTACTCTCTATACCCTACACTCTACACTCTATACCCTACACTCTATACCATACACTCTATACCATACACTCTATACCCTACAGTCTATACCCTACACTCTACACTCTATACCATACATTCTATACCCTACACTCTATACCCTACACTCTACACTCTATACCCTACAATCTATACCCTACACTCTATACCCTACTCTATACCCTGCACTCTACACTCTATACCCTACACTCTATAACATACACTCTATACACTACACTCTATACCTTGCACTCTATACCCTACACTCTGCAGTCTACAATCTATACCATACACGCTACACTCTATACCCTACACTCTATAACAAACACTCTATACCCTACACTATATACCATACACTCTATACCATACACTCTATACCTTACACTCTATACCCTACACTCTACACTCTATACTCTACACTCTATACCCTACACTCTATACCCTACACTGTATACCCTACACTCTACACTCTATACCCTACACTCTACACTCTACACTCTATGCTCTACACTTTATACCCTACACTCTACACTCTACACCATACACTCTATACCCTACACTCTACACTCTATACCCTACACTCTACACTCTACACTCTATGCCCTACACTTTATACCCTACACTCTACACTCTATACCCCACACTCTATAGCATACACTCTACACCCTACACTCTATACCATACACTCTAATCCCTAGACTCTACACTCTATACCCTACACTCTATACCCTACACTCTACACTCTATTCCATACACTCTATACCCTACACTCTATACCCTACACTCTATACCCTACACTCTACACTCTATTCCATACACTCTATACCCTACACTCTATACCCTACACTCTATACCCTACACCCTACGCTCTATACCCTACACTCTATACCCTACACTCTACACTCTATACACTACACTATATACCATACACTCTATACCCTACACTCTATACCATACACTCCACACCATACACTCTATACCATACACTCTATACCATACACTCTATACCCCACACTCTACACTCTATACCCTACACTCTATACCCTACACTCTATACTATACACTCTATACCCTACACTCTATACCCTACACTATACACTCTATACCCTACACTCTACACCATACACTCTATACTCTACGCTATACACTCTATACCCTACAATCTATACCTTACACTCTATACCCTACACTCTATACCCTACACTCTATACCCTACATTCTACACTTTATACCCTACACTCTATACCCTACACTCTATACCCTCCACTCTATACCCTACACTCTACACTCTACACCCTACACTCTACACTTTACACTCTATACCCTACACTCTATTCCCTACACTCCACACTTTATACCCTACACTCTATACCCTACACTCTATACCCTACACTCTATACCCTACACGCTATACCCTACACTCTATACCCTACACTCTACACCCTACACTCTATACCCTATACCTTACACTCTATACCCTACACTCTACACCCTACACTCTATACCCTACACTCTATACCCTACACTCTATACCCTACACTCTACAC
The DNA here is from genome assembly GCF_032444005.1 of Ranitomeya imitator. Lineage (NCBI taxonomy): Eukaryota > Metazoa > Chordata > Amphibia > Anura > Dendrobatidae > Ranitomeya > Ranitomeya imitator. Next base: position 629,099 of record NW_027193351.1, on the reverse strand, counting down.
TCTATACCCTACACTCTACACTCTATACCCTACACTCTATACCCTACAATCTAAACCATACACTCTATACCATACACTCTATACCATATACTCTATTCCCTACACTCTATACCATACACTCTACACTCTATACCCTACACTCTATACCCTACACTCTACACCCTACACTATATACCCTACACTCTACACTCTATACCCTACACTCTCTACCCTACACTCTATACCATACACTCTATACCATACACTCTGTCCCCTGCACTCTATACCATACACTTTACACTCTATACCCTACTTTCTATACCCTACACTCTACACTCTATACCCTACACTCTATACCCTACACTCTACACTCTATACCCTACACTCTACACTCTATACCCTACACTCTACACCCTACACTCTATACCATACACTCTATACCCTACACTCTACACTCTATACCCTACACTCTATACCCTACACTCTATACCCTACACCCTACGCTCTATACCCTACACTCTATACCCTACACTCTACACTCTATACCCTACACTCTATTCCATACACTCTATACCCTACACTCTATACCCTACACTCTACACTCTATACCCTACACTCTACACTTTACACTCTATACCCTACACTCTATACTCTATACCCTACACTCTATACCGTACATTCTACACTCTATACCCTACACTCTATACCCTACACTCTAATCCCTACACTCTACACTCTATACCCTACACTCTATACCCTACACTCTATACCCTACACTCTACACCCTACACTCTATACCCTACACTCTATACCCTACACTCTATACCCTACACTCTACACTCTATACCCTACACTCTATACCATACACTCTACAATCTATTCCCTACACTCTATACCATACACTCTATACCCTACACTCTATACCCTACACTATACACTTTATACCCTACACTCTACACTCTATACCATACACTCTATACCCTACACTCTATACCCTACACTCTACACTCTATACCCTACAATCTTTACCCTACACTCTATACCATACACTCTACAATCTATTCCCTACACTCTATACCATACACTCTATACCCTACACTCTATACCCTACACTATACACTTTATACCCTACACTCTACACTCTATACCATACACTCTATACCCTACACTCTATACCCTACACTCTACACTCTATACCCTACAATCTTTACCCTACACTCTATACCCTACACTCTATACCCTACACTCTATACCCTACACTCTACACTCTATACACTACACTATATACCATACACTCTATACCCTACACTCTATACCATACACTCTACACCATACACTCTATACCATACACTCTATACCATACACTCTATACCCCACACTCTACACTCTATACCCTACACTCTATACCCTACACTCTATACTATACACTCTATACCCTACACTCTATACCCTACACTATACACTCTATACCCTACACTCTACACCATACACTCTATACCCTACACTCTATACTCTACGCTATACACTCTATACCCTACAATCTATACCTTACACTCTATACCCTACACTCTATACCCTACACTCTATACCCTACACTCTACACTCTATAACCTACACTCTATACCATACACTCTATATCCTACACTCTATACCCTACACTCTATACCCTACACTCTACACTCTATACCCTACACTCTATACCATACACTCTATACCCTACACTCTATACCCTACACTCTATACCCTACACTCTACACTCTATACCCTACACTCTATACCATACACTCTATACCCTACACTCTATACCCTACACTCTACACTCTAAACTGTATACCATACACTCTATACCCTACACTCTACACCCTACACTCTATACCATACACTCTAAACCCTACACTCTACACTCTATACCCTACACTCTATACCCTACACTCTATTCCCTACACCCTACGCTCTATACCCTACACTCTATACCTTACACTCTACACTCTATACCCTACACTCTATTCCATACACTCTATACCCTACACTCTATACCCTACACTCTACACTCTATACCCAACACTCTACACTTTACACTCTATACCCTACACTCTATACCCTACACTCTATACTCTATACCCTACACTCTATACCGGACATTCTACACTCTATACCCTACACTCTATACCCTACACTCTAATCCCTACACTCTACACTCTATACCCTACACTCTATACCCTACACTCTATACCCTACACTCTACACTCTATACCCTACACTCTATACCCTACACTCTATACCCTACACTCTATACCCTACACTCTACACTCTATACCCTACACTCTATACCATACACTCTATACCCTACACTCTACACTTTATTCCCTACACTCTATACCATACACTCTATACCCTACACTCAATACCCTACACTATACACTCTATACCCTACACTCTACACTCTATAACATACACTCTATACCTTACAACCTATACCCTACACTCTACACTCTATACCCTACACTCTATATCCTACACTCTAATCCCTACACTCTACACTCTATACCCTACACTCTATACCCTACACTCTATACCCTACACTCTACACCCTACACTCTATACCCTACACTCTATACCCTACACTCTATACCCTACACTCTACACTCTATACCCTACACTCTATACCATACACTCTACAATCTATTCCCTACACTCTATACCATACACTCTATACCCTACACTCTATACCGTACACTATACACTTTATACCCTACACTCTACACTCTATATCATACACTCTATACCCTACACTCTATACCCTACACTCTACACTCTATACCCTACAATCTTTACCCTACACTCTATACCCTACACTCTATACCCTACACTCTATACCCTACACTCTACACTCTATACCCTACACTCTATACCATACACTCTATACCCTACACTCTATACCATACACTCTACACCATACACTCTATACCATACACTCTATACCATACACTCTATACCCTACAATCTTTACCCTACACTCTATACCCTACACTCTATACCCTACACTCTATACCCTACACTCTACACTCTATACCCTAAACTCTATACCATACACTCTATACCCTACACTCTATTCCCTACACTCTATACCCTACACTCTACAACATACACTCTATACCCTACCCTCTATACCTTACACTCTATACACTACACTCTACACAGTATACCCTACACTCTATACCCTACACTCTACACTCTATACCCTACACTCTATACCATACACTCTATACCCTACACTCTATACCCTACACTCTACACTCTATACCCTACACTCTATACCCTACACTCTATGCCCTACACTCTACACTTTATACCCTACACTCTATACCCTACACTCTATACCCTACACTCTATACCCTACACTCTATACCCTACACTCTACACTCTATACCCTACACTCTATACCCTACACTCTATACCCTACACTCTATACCCTACACTCTACACTTTATACCATACACTCTATACCCTACACTCTATACCCTACACTCTATACCCTACACTCTATACCCTACACTCTACACTCTATACCCTACACTCTATACCCTACACTCTATACCCTACACTCTACACTTTATATCCTACACTCTATACCCTACACTCTATACCCTCCACTCTATACCCTACACTCTACACTCTACACCCTACACTCTACACTTTACACTCTATACCCTACACTCTATTCCCTACACTCCACACTTTATACCCTACACTCTATACCCTACACTCTATACCCTACACTCTATACCCTACACGCTATACCCTACACTCTATACCCTACACTCTACACCCTACACTCTATACCCTATACCTTACACTCTATACCCTACACTCTACACCCTACACTCTATACCCTACACTCTATACCCTACACTCTATACCCTACACTCTACACTCTATACCCTACACTCTACACTCTATACCCTACACTCTATACCCTACAATCTAAACCATACACTCTATACCATACACTCTATACCATATACTCTATTCCCTACACTCTATACCATACACTCTGCACTCTATACCCTACACTCTATACCCTACACTCTATACCCTACACTATATACCCTACACTCTACACTCTATACCCTACACTCTCTACCCTACACTCTATACCATACACTCTATACCATACACTCTGTCCCCTGCACTCTATACCATACACTTTACACTCTATACCCTACTTTCTATACCCTACACTCTACACTCTATACCCTACACTCTATACCCTACACTCTACACTCTATACCCTACACTCTACACTCTATACCCTACACTCTACACCCTACACTCTATACCATACACTCTATACCCTACACTCTACACTCTATACCCTACACTCTATACCCTACACTCTATACCCTACACCCTACGCTCTATACCCTACACTCTATACCCTACACTCTACACTCTATACCCTACACTCTATTCCATACACTCTATACCCTACACTCTATACCCTACACTCTACACTCTATACCCTACACTCTACACTTTACACTCTATACCCTACACTCTATACTCTATACCCTACACTCTATACCGTACATTCTACACTCTATACCCTACACTCTATACCCTACACTCTAATCCCTACACTCTACACTCTATACCCTACACTCTATACCCTACACTCTATACCCTACACTCTACACCCTACACTCTATACCCTACACTCTATACCCTACACTCTATACCCTACACTCTACACTCTATACCCTACACTCTATACCATACACTCTACAATCTATTCCCTACACTCTATACCATACACTCTATACCCTACACTCTATAACCTACACTATACACTTTATACCCTACACTCTACACTCTATACCATACACTCTATACCCTACACTCTATACCCTACACTCTACATTCTATACCCTACAATCTTTACCCTACACTCTATACCCTACACTCTATACCCTACACTCTATACCCTACACTCTACACTCTATACACTACACTATATACCATACACTCTATACCCTACACTCTATACCATACACTCTACACCATACACTCTATACCATACACTCTATACCATACACTCTATACCCCACACTCTACACTCTATACCCTACACTCTATACCCTACACTCTATACTATACACTCTATACCCTACACGCTATACCCTACACTATACACTCTATACCCTACACTCTACACCATACACTCTATACTCTACGCTATACACTCTATACCCTACAATCTATACCTTACACTCTATACCCTACACTCTATACCCTACACTCTATACCCTACACTCTACACTCTATAACCTACACTCTATACCATACACTCTATATCCTACACTCTATACCCTACACTCTATACCCTACACTCTACACTCTATACCCTACACTCTATACCATACACTCTATACCCTACACTCTATACCCTACACTCTATACCCTACACTCTACACTCTATACCCTAAACTCTATACCATACACTCTATACCCTACACTCTATACCCTACACTCTACACTCTAAACTGTATACCATACACTCTATACCCTACACTCTACACCCTACACTCTATACCATACACTCTATACCCTACACTCTACACTCTATACCCTACACTCTATACCCTACACTCTATTCCCTACACCCTACGCTCTATACCCTACACTCTATTCCATACACTCTATACCCTACACTCTATACCCTACACTCTACACTCTATACCCTACACTCTACACTTTACACTCTATACCCTACACTCTATACCCTACACTCTATACCCTACACTCTATACTCTATACCCTACACTCTATACCGGACATTCTACACTCTATACCCTACACTCTATACCCTACACTCTAATCCCTACACTCTACACTCTATACCCTACACTCTATACCCTACACTCTACACTCTATACCCTACACTCTATACCCTACACTCTATACCCTACACTCTATACCCTACACTCTACGCTCTATACCCTACACTCTATACCATACACTCTATACCCTACACTCTACACTTTATTCCCTACACTCTATACCATACACTCTATACCCTACACTCAATACCCTACACTATACACTCTATACCCTACACTCTACACTCTATAACATACACTCTATACCTTACAACCTATACCCTACACTCTACACTCTATACCCTATACTCTATACCCTACACTCTAATCCCTACACTCTACACTCTATACCCTACACTCTATACCCTACACTCTATACCCTACACTCTACACCCTACACTCTATACCCTACACTCTATACCCTACACTCTATACCCTACACTCTACACTCTATACCCTACACTCTATACCATACACTCTACAATCTATTCCCTACACTCTATACCATACACTCTATACCCTACACTCTATACCCTACACTATACACTTTATACCCTACACTCTACACTCTATATCATACACTCTATACCCTACACTCTATACCCTACACTCTACACTCTATACCCTACAATCTTTACCCTACACTCTATACCCTACACTCTATACCCTACACTCTATACCCTACACTCTACACTCTATACCCTACACTCTATACCATACACTCTATACCCTACACTCTATACCATACACTCTACACCATACACTCTATACCATACACTCTATACCATACACTCTATACCCCACACTCTACACTCTATACCCTACACTCTATACCCTACACTCTATACTATACACTCTATACCCTACACTCTATACCCTACACTATACACTCTATACCCTACACTCTACACCATACACTCTATACCCTACACTCTATACTCTACGCTATACACTCTATACCCTACAATCTATACCTTACACTCTATACCCTACACTCTATACCCTACACTCTATACCCTACACTCTACAATCTATAACCTACACTCTATACCATACACTCTATATCCTACACTCTATACCCTACACTCTATACCCTACACTCTACACTCTATACCCTACACTCTATACCATACACTCTATACTCTACACTCTATACCCTACACTCTATACCCTACACTCTATACCCTACACTCTACACTCTATACCCTACACTCTATACCATACACTCTATACCCTACACTCTATACCCTACACTCAACACTCTAAACTGTATACCATACACTCTATACCCTACACTCTACACCCTACACTTTATACCATACACTCTATACCCTACACTTTACACTCTATACCCTACGCTCTATACCCTACACTCTATACCCTACACCCTACGCTCTATATCCTACACTCTATACCTTACACTCTACACTCTATACCCTACACTCTATTCCATACACTCTATACCCTACACTCTATACCCTACACTCTACACTCTATACCCTACACTCTACACTTTACACTCTATACCCTACACTCTATACCCTACACTCTATACTCTATACCCTACACTCTATACCGGACATTCTACACTCTATACCCTACACTCTATACCCTACACTCTAATCCCTACACTCTACACTCTATACCCTACACTCTATACCCTACACTCTATACCCTACACTCTACACTATATACCCTACACTCTATACCCTACACTCTATACCCTACACTCTATACCCTACACTCTACACTCTATACCCTACACTCTATACCATACACTCTATACCCTACACTCTACACTTTATTCCCTACACTCTATACCATACACTCTATACCCTACACTCAATACCCTACACTATACACTCTATACCCTACACTCTACACTCTATAACATACACTCTATACCTTACACCCTATACCCTACACTCTACACTCTATACCCTACAATCTATACCCTACACTCTATACCCTACACTCTATACCCTACTCTCTATACCCTACACTCTACACTCTATACCCTACACTCTATACCCTACACTCTATACCCTACACTCTACACTCTATACCCTACACTCTATACCATACACTCTATACCCTACACTCTATACCCTACACTCTACACTCTAAACTGTATACCATACACTCTATACCCTACACTCTACACCCTACACTCTATACCATACACTCTATACCCTGCACTCTACACTCTATACCCTACACTCTATACCCTACACTCTATCCCCTACACCCTACGCTATATACCCTACACTCTATACCTTACACTCTACACTCTATACCCTACACTCTATTCCATACACTCTATACCCTACACTCTATACCCTACACTCTACATTCTATACCCTACACTCTACACTTTACACTCTATACCCTACACTCTATACCCTACACTCTATACTCTATACCCTACACTCTATACCGGACATTCTACACTCTATACCCTACACTCTATACCCTACACTCTAATCCCTACACTCTACACTCTATACCCTACACTCTATACCCTACACTCTATACCCTACACTCTACACTCTATACCCTACACTCTATACCCTACACTCTATACCCTACACTCTATACCCTACACTCTACACTCTATACCCTACACTCTATACCATACACTCTATTCCCTACACTCAATACCCTACACTATACACTCTATACCCTACACTCTACACTCTATAACATACACTCTATACCTTACACCCTATACCCTACACTCTACACTCTATACCCTACAATCTATACCCTACACTCTATACCCTACACTCTATACCCTACTCTCTATACCCTACACTCTACACTCTATACCCTACACTCTATACCCTACACTCTATACCCTACACTCTACACTCTATACCCTACACTCTATACCCTACACTCTATACCCTACACTCTAAACTGTATACCATACACTCTATACCCTACACTCTACACCCTACACTCTATACCATACACTCTATACCCTACACTCTACACTCTATACCCTACACTCTATACCCTACACTCTATCCCCTACACCCTACGCTATATACCCTACACTCTATACCTTACACTCTACACTCTATACCCTACACTCTATTCCATACACTCTATAACCTACACTCTATACCCTACACTCTACATTCTATACCCTACACTCTACACTTTACACTCTATACCCTACACTCTATACCCTACACTCTATACTCTATACCCTACACTCTATACCGGACATTCTACACTCTATACCCTACACTCTATACCCTACACTCTAATCCCTACACTCTACACTCTATACCCTACACTCTATACCCTACACTCTATACCCTACACTCTACACTCTATACCCTACACTCTATACCCTACACTCTATACCCTACACTCTATACCCTACACTCTACACTCTATACCCTACACTCTATACCATACACTCTATACCCTACACTCTACACTCTATTCCCTACACTCTATACCATACACTCTATACCCTACACTCAATACCCTACACTATACACTCTATACCCTACACTCTACACTCTATAACATACACTCTATACCTTACACCCTATACCCTACACTCTACACTCTATACCCTACAATCTATACCCTACACTCTATACCCTACACTCTATACCCTACTCTCTATACCCTACACTCTACACTCTATACCCTACACTCTATACCATACACTCTATACCATACACTCTATACCCTACAGTCTATACCCTACACTCTACACTCTATACCATACATTCTATACCCTACACTCTATACCCTACACTCTACACTCTATACCCTACAATCTATACCCTACACTCTATACCCTACTCTATACCCTACACTCTACACTCTATACCCTACACTCTATAACATACACTCTATACACTACACTCTATACCTTGCACTCTATACCCTACACTCTGCAGTCTACAATCTATACCCTACACGCTACACTCTATACCCTACACTCTATAACAAACACTCTATACCCTACACTATATACCATACACTCTATACCATACACTCTATACCGTACACTCTATACCCTACACTCTACACTCTATACTCTACACTCTATACCCTACACTCTATACCCTACACTGTATACCCTACACTCTACACTCTATACCCTACACTCTACACTCTACACTCTATGCTCTACACTTTATACCCTACACTCTACACTCTATACCATACACTCTATACCCTACACTCTACACTCTATACCCTACACTCTACACTCTACACTCTATGCCCTACACTTTATACCCTACACTCTACACTCTATACCCCACACTCTATAGCATACACTCTACACCCTACACTCTATACCATACACTCTAATCCCTACACTCTACACTCTATACCCTACACTCTATACCCTACACTCTACACTCTATTCCATACACTCTATACCCTACACTCTAAACCCTACACTCTACACTCCACACTCTATTCCATACACTCTATACCCTACACTCTATACCCTACACTCTACACTCTATACCCTACACTATACACTTAACACACTATACCCTATACTCTATACCCTACACTCTATACTCTATACCCTACACTCTATACCGTACATTCTACACTCTATACCCTACACTCTATACCCTACACTCTAATCCCTACACTCTACACTCTATACCCTACACTCTATACCCTACGCTCTATACCCTACACTCTACACTCTATATCCTACACTCTATACCCTACACTCTATACCCTACACTCTATACCCTACACTCTACACTTTATACCATACACTCTATACCCTACACTCTACACTCTATACCCTACACTCTACACTCTACACTCTATGCCCTACACTTTATACCCTACACTCTACACTCTATACCATACACTCTATACTCTACACTCTATACCATACACTCCACACCCTACACTCTATACCATACACGCTATACCCTACACTCTACACTCTATACCCCACACTCTATAGCATACACTCTACACCCTACACTCTATACCATACACTCTAATCCCTACACTCTACACTCTATACCCTACACTCTATACCCTACACTCTACACTCTATTCCATACACTCTATACCCTACACTCTACACTCCACACTCTATTCCATACACTCTATACCCTACACTCTATACCCTATACTCTACACTTTATACCCTACACTCTACACTCTGCACTCTAAACTCTATACCTTACACTCTATTCCATACACTCTATACCCTACACTCTATACCCTACACTCTACACTCTATACCCTACACTATACACTTTACACACTATACCCTATACTCTATACCCTACACTCTATACTCTATACCCTACACTCTATACCGTACATTCTACACTCTATACCCTACACTCTATACCCTACAGTCTAATCCCTACACTCTACACTCTATACCCTACACTCTATACCCTACGCTCTATACCCTACACTCTACACTCTATATCCTACACTCTATACCCTACACTCTATACCCTACACTCTATACCCTACACTCTACACTCTATATCCTACACTCTATACCCTACACTCTATACCCTACACTCTATACCCTACACTCTATACCATACACTCTATACTCTACACTCTACACTCCATTCCCTACACTCTATACCATACACTCTATACCCTACACTCTATACCCTATACTCTACACACTATACCCTACAATCTATACCCTACACTCTATACCCTACACTCTATACCCTACACTCTACACTCTATACCCTACACTCTATACCATACACTCTATACCGTACACTCTATACCCTACACACTATACCCTACACTCTGCACTCTATACCCTACACTCTATAACATACACTCTATACCCTACACTCTACACCCAAAACTCTACACTCTATACCCTACACTCTATAACCTACAATCTATACCCTACACTCTCTACCCTACTCTCTACACTTTATACCCTACACTCTATACCCTACACTCTATACCCTACACTCTACACTCTCTACCCCACACTCTGCACTCTATACCCTACTCTCTAAACCCTACACTCTATACCCTACACTCTACACTCTATACCCTACACTCTATACCCTGCACTCTACACTCTATACCCTACACTCTATACCCTACTCTCTAAACCCTACACTCTATACCTTACACTCTATACCCTACACTCTACACTCTATACCCTACACTCTATACCCTACACTCTATACCCTACACTCTATACCCTACACTCTATACCCTACACTCTACACCCTACACTTTATACCTTACACTCTATACCCTACACTCTATACCATGCACTCTATACCCTACACTCTATACCCTACACTCTACACTCTACATCATACACTCTATATCCTACCCTCTATACCCTACACTCTATACCCTACAATCTATCCCCTACACTCTACACCCTTCACTTTATACCTTACACTCTATACCCTACACTCTATACCCTACACCCTACACTCTATACCTCACACTCTATATCCTACACTCTAAACTCTATACCCTACACTCTATTCCATACACTCTATACCCTACACTTTATACCCTACACTCTACACTCTATACCCTACACTCTACACTTTACACTCTATACCCTACACTCTATACCCTACACTCTATACTCTATACCCTACACTCTATACCGTACATTCTACACTCTATACCCCACACTCTGTACCCTACACTCTAATCCCTACACTCTACACTCTATACCCTACACTCTACACTCTATACCCTACACTCTATACCCTACACTCTATACCCTACACTCTACACTCTATACCCTACACTCTATACCATACATTTTATACCCTACACTCTACACTCTATTCCCTACACTCTATACCATACACTCTATACCCTACACTCTATACCCTACACTCTACACTCTATACCCTACACTCTATACCCTACACTCTATACCCTACACTCTATACCCTACACTCTACACTCTATACCCTACACTCTATACCCTACACTCTATACCCTACACTCTATACCCTACACTCTACACTCTATACCCTACACTCTATACCCTACAATCTATACCATACACTCTATACCATACACTCTATCCCCTACACTCTATACCATACACTCTACACTCTATACCCTACACTCTGCACTTTACACTCTATACCCTACACTCTATACTCTATACCCTACACTCTATACCGTACATTCTACACTCTATACCCTACACTCTATACCCTACACTCTAATCCCTACACTCTACACTCTATACCCTACACTCTATACCCTACACTCTATACCCTACACTCTACACCCTACACTCTATACCCTACACTCTATACCCTACACTCTATACCCTACACTCTACACTCTATACCCTACACTCTATACCATACACTCTACACTCTATTCCCTACACTCTATACCATACACTCTATATCCTACACTCTATACCCTACACTATAAACTCTATACCCTACACTCTACACTCTATACCATACCCTCTATACCCTACACTCTATACCCTACACTCTACACTCTATACCCTACACTCTATACCATACACTCTACACTCTATTCCCTACACTCTATACCATACACTCTATATCCTACACTCTATACCCTACACTATAAACTCTATACCCTACACTCTACACTCTATACCATACCCTCTATACCCTACACTCTATACCCTACACTCTACACTCTATACCATACCCTCTATACCCTACACTCTATACCCTACACTCTACACTCTATACCCTACAATCTATACCCTACACTCTATACCCTACACTCTATACCCTACACTCTATACCCTACACTCTACACTCTATTCCCTACACTCTATACCATACACTCTATACCCTACACTCTATACCCTACACTATAAACTCTATACCCTACACTCTACACTCTATACCATACCCTCTATACCCTACACTCTATACCCTACACTCTACACTCTATACCATACATTCTATACCCTACACTCTATACCCTACACTCTACACTCTATACCCTACAATCTATACCCTACACTCTATACCCTACACTCTACACTCTATACCCTACACTCTATTCCATACACTCTATACCCTACACTCTATACCCTACACTCTACACTCTATACCCTACACTCTACACTTTACACTCTATACCCTACACTCTATACCCTACACTCTATACTCTATACCCTACACTCTATACCGTACATTCTACACTCTATACCCTACACTCTATACCCTACACTCTAATCCCTACACTCTACACTCTATACCCTACACTCTATACCCTACACTCTATACCCTACACTCTACACTCTATACCCTACACTCTATACCCTACACTCTATACCCTACACTCTATACCCTACACTCTACACTCTATATCCTACACTCTATACCCTACACTCTATACCCTACACTCTATACCCTACACTCTATACCATACACTCTATACTCTACACTCTACACTCCATTCCCTACACTCTATACCATACACTCTATACCCTACACTCTATACCCTATACTCTACACACTATACCCTACAATCTATACCCTACACTCTATACCCTACACTCTATACCCTACACTCTACACTCTATACCCTACACTCTATACCATACACTCTATACCGTACACTCTATACCCTACACACTATACCCTACACTCTGCACTCTATACCCTACACTCTATAACATACACTCTATACCCTACACTCTACACCCAAAACTCTACACTCTATACCCTACACTCTATAACCTACAATCTATACCCTACACTCTCTACCCTACTCTCTACACTTTATACCCTACACTCTATACCCTACACTCTATACCCTACACTCTACACTCTCTACCCCACACTCTGCACTCTATACCCTACTCTCTAAACCCTACACTCTATACCCTACACTCTACACTCTATACCCTACACTCTATACCCTGCACTCTACACTCTATACCCTACACTCTACACTCTATACCCTACTCTCTAAACCCTACACTCTATACCTTACACTCTATACCCTACACTCTACACTCTATACCCTACACTCTATACCCTACACTCTATACCCTACACTCTATACCCTACACTCTATACCCTACACTCTACACCCTACACTTTATACCTTACACTCTATACCCTACACTCTATACCATGCACTCTATACCCTACACTCTATACCCTACACTCTACACTCTACATCATACACTCTATATCCTACCCTCTATACCCTACACTCTATACCCTACAATCTATCCCCTACACTCTACACCCTTCACTTTATACCTTACACTCTATACCCTACACTCTATACCCTACACCCTACACTCTATACCTCACACTCTATATCCTACACTCTAAACTCTATACCCTACACTCTATTCCATACACTCTATACCCTACACTTTATACCCTACACTCTACACTCTATACCCTACACTCTACACTTTACACTCTATACCCTACACTCTATACCCTACACTCTATACTCTATACCCTACACTCTATACCGTACATTCTACACTCTATACCCCACACTCTATACCCTACACTCTAATCCCTACACTCTACACTCTATACCCTACACTCTACACTCTATACCCTACACTCTATACCCTACACTCTATACCCTACACTCTACACTCTATACCCTACACTCTATACCATACATTTTATACCCTACACTCTACACTCTATTCCCTACACTCTATACCATACACTCTATACCCTACACTCTATACCCTACACTCTACACTCTATACCCTACACTCTATACCCTACACTCTATACCCTACACTCTATACCCTACACTCTACACTCTATACCCTACACTCTATACCCTACACTCTATACCCTACACTCTATACCCTACACTCTACACTCTATACCCTACACTCTATACCCTACAATCTATACCATACACTCTATACCATACACTCTATCCCCTACACTCTATACCATACACTCTACACTCTATACCCTACACTCTGCACTTTACACTCTATACCCTACACTCTATACTCTATACCCTACACTCTATACCGTACATTCTACACTCTATACCCTACACTCTATACCCTACACTCTAATCCCTACACTCTACACTCTATACCCTACACTCTATACCCTACACTCTATACCCTACACTCTACACCCTACACTCTATACCCTACACTCTATACCCTACACTCTATACCCTACACTCTACACTCTATACCCTACACTCTATACCATACACTCTACACTCTATTCCCTACACTCTATACCATACACTCTATATCCTACACTCTATACCCTACACTATAAACTCTATACCCTACACTCTACACTCTATACCATACCCTCTATACCCTACACTCTATACCCTACACTCTACACTCTATACCCTACACTCTATACCATACACTCTACACTCTATTCCCTACACTCTATACCATACACTCTATATCCTACACTCTATACCCTACACTATAAACTCTATACCCTACACTCTACACTCTATACCATACCCTCTATACCCTACACTCTATACCCTACACTCTACACTCTATACCATACCCTCTATACCCTACACTCTATACCCTACACTCTACACTCTATACCCTACAATCTATACCCTACACTCTATACCCTACACTCTATACCCTACACTCTATACCCTACACTCTACACTCTATTCCCTACACTCTATACCCTACACTCTATACCCTACACTCTATACCCTACACTCTACACTCTATATCCTACACTCTATACCCTACACTCTATACCCTACACTCTATACCCTACACTCTATACCATACACTCTATACTCTACACTCTACACTCCATTCCCTACACTCTATACCATACACTCTATACCCTACACTCTATACCCTATACTCTACACACTATACCCTACAATCTATACCCTACACTCTATACCCTACACTCTATACCCTACACTCTACACTCTATACCCTACACTCTATACCATACACTCTATACCGTACACTCTATACCCTACACACTATACCCTACACTCTGCACTCTATACCCTACACTCTATAACATACACTCTATACCCTACACTCTACACCCAAAACTCTACACTCTATACCCTACACTCTATAACCTACAATCTATACCCTACACTCTCTACCCTACTCTCTACACTTTATACCCTACACTCTATACCCTACACTCTATACCCTACACTCTACACTCTCTACCCCACACTCTGCACTCTATACCCTACTCTCTAAACCCTACACTCTATACCCTACACTCTACACTCTATACCCTACACTCTATACCCTGCACTCTACACTCTATACCCTACACTCTACACTCTATACCCTACTCTCTAAACCCTACACTCTATACCTTACACTCTATACCCTACACTCTACACTCTATACCCTACACTCTATACCCTACACTCTATACCCTACACTCTATACCCTACACTCTATACCCTACACTCTACACCCTACACTTTATACCTTACACTCTATACCCTACACTCTATACCATGCACTCTATACCCTACACTCTATACCCTACACTCTACACTCTACATCATACACTCTATATCCTACCCTCTATACCCTACACTCTATACCCTACAATCTATCCCCTACACTCTACACCCTTCACTTTATACCTTACACTCTATACCCTACACTCTATACCCTACACCCTACACTCTATACCTCACACTCTATATCCTACACTCTAAACTCTATACCCTACACTCTATTCCATACACTCTATACCCTACACTTTATACCCTACACTCTACACTCTATACCCTACACTCTACACTTTACACTCTATACCCTACACTCTATACCCTACACTCTATACTCTATACCCTACACTCTATACCGTACATTCTACACTCTATACCCCACACTCTATACCCTACACTCTAATCCCTACACTCTACACTCTATACCCTACACTCTACACTCTATACCCTACACTCTATACCCTACACTCTATACCCTACACTCTACACTCTATACCCTACACTCTATACCATACATTTTATACCCTACACTCTACACTCTATTCCCTACACTCTATACCATACACTCTATACCCTACACTCTATACCCTACACTCTACACTCTATACCCTACACTCTATACCCTACACTCTATACCCTACACTCTATACCCTACACTCTACACTCTATACCCTACACTCTATACCCTACACTCTATACCCTACACTCTATACCCTACACTCTACACTCTATACCCTACACTCTATACCCTACAATCTATACCATACACTCTATACCATACACTCTATCCCCTACACTCTATACCATACACTCTACACTCTATACCCTACACTCTGCACTTTACACTCTATACCCTACACTCTATACTCTATACCCTACACTCTATACCGTACATTCTACACTCTATACCCTACACTCTATACCCTACACTCTAATCCCTACACTCTACACTCTATACCCTACACTCTATACCCTACACTCTATACCCTACACTCTACACCCTACACTCTATACCCTACACTCTATACCCTACACTCTATACCCTACACTCTACACTCTATACCCTACACTCTATACCATACACTCTACACTCTATTCCCTACACTCTATACCATACACTCTATATCCTACACTCTATACCCTACACTATAAACTCTATACCCTACACTCTACACTCTATACCATACCCTCTATACCCTACACTCTATACCCTACACTCTACACTCTATACCCTACACTCTATACCATACACTCTACACTCTATTCCCTACACTCTATACCATACACTCTATATCCTACACTCTATACCCTACACTATAAACTCTATACCCTACACTCTACACTCTATACCATACCCTCTATACCCTACACTCTATACCCTACACTCTACACTCTATACCATACCCTCTATACCCTACACTCTATACCCTACACTCTACACTCTATACCCTACAATCTATACCCTACACTCTATACCCTACACTCTATACCCTACACTCTATACCCTACACTCTACACTCTATTCCCTACACTCTATACCATACACTCTATACCCTACACTCTATACCCTACACTATAAACTCTATACCCTACACTCTACACTCTATACCATACCCTCTATACCCTACACTCTATACCCTACACTCTACACTCTATACCATACCCTCTATACCCTACACTCTATACCCTACACTCTACACTCTATACCCTACAATCTATACCCTACACTCTATACCCTACACTCTACACTCTATACCCTACACTCTATTCCATACACTCTATACCCTACACTCTATACCCTACACTCTACACTCTATACCCTACACTCTACACTTTACACTCTATACCCTACACTCTATACCCTACACTCTATACTCTATACCCTACACTCTATACCGTACATTCTACACTCTATACCCTACACTCTATACCCTACACTCTAATCCCTACACTCTACACTCTATACCCTACACTCTATACCCTACACTCTATACCCTACACTCTACACTCTATACCCTACACTCTATACCCTACACTCTATACCCTACACTCTACACTCTATACCCTACACTCTATACCATACACTCTATACCCTACACTCTACACTCTATTCCCTACACTCTATACCATACACTCTATACCCTACACTCAATACCCTACACTCTACACTCTATACCCTACACTCTACACTCTATACCCTACACTCTACACTCTATACCCTACACTCTACACCCTACACTCTATACCATACACTCTATACCCTACACTCTACACTCTATACCCTACACTCTATACCCTACACTCTATACCCTACACTCTATACCCTACACTCTACACTCTATACCCTACACTCTATACCCTACACTCTATACCCTACACTCTATACCCTACACTCTACACTCTATACCCTACACTCTATACCCTACAATCTATACCATACACTCTATACCATACACTCTATCCCGTACACTCTATACCATACACTCTACACTCTATACCCTACACTCTGCACTTTACACTCTATACCCTACACTCTATACTCTATACCCTACACTCTATACCGTACATTCTACACTCTATACCCTACACTCTATACCCTACACTCTAATCCCTACACTCTACACTCAATACCCTACACTCTAAACCCTACACTCTATACCCTACACTCTACACTCAATACCCTACACTCTATACCCTACACTCTACACTCTATACCCTACACTCTATACCATACACTCTATACCCTACACTCAATACCCTACACTATACACTCTATACCCTACACTCTACAATCTATACCATACACTCTATACCATACACTCTATACCATACACTCTATCCCCTACACTCTATACCATACACTCTACACTCTATACCCTACACTCTATACCCTACACTCTACACCCTACACTATATACTCTACACTCTACACTCTATACCCTACACTCTCTACCCTACACTCTATACCATACACTCTATACCATACACTCTATCCCCTACACTCTATACCATACACTTTACACCCTATACCCTACTTTCTATACCCTACACTCTACACTCTATACCCTACACTCTATACCCTACACTCTACACTCTATACCCTACACTCTACACTCTATACCCTACACTCTACACCCTACACTCTATACCCTACACTCTATACCCTACACTCTACACTCTATACCCTACACTCTATACCCTACACTCTATACCATACACTCTATACCATACACTCTATCCCCTACACTCTATACCATACACTTTACACCCTATACCCTACTTTCTATACCCTACACTCTACACTCTACACCCTACACTCTATACCATACACTCTATACCCTACACTCTACACTCTATACCCTACACTCTACACTCTATACCCTACACTCTACACCCTACACTCTATACCATACACTCTATACCCTACACTCTACACTCTATACCCTACACTCTCTACCCTACACTCTATACCCTACACTCTATACCCTACACTCTACACTCTATACCCTACACTCTATACCCTACACTCTATACCCTACACTCTACACTCTATACCCTACACTCTATACCCTACACTCTATACCCTACACTCTATACCACACACTCTATACCATACACTCTATCCCCTACACTCTATACCATACACTCTACACTCTATACCCTACACTCTGCACTTTACACTCTATACCCTACACTCTATACTCTATACCCTACACTCTATACCGTACATTCTACACTCTATACCCTACACTCTATACCCTACACTCTATACTCTATACCCTACACTCTATACCGTACATTCTACACTCTATACCCTACACTCTATACCCTACACTCTAATCCCTACACTCTACACTCTATACCCTACACTCTATACCCTACACTCTACACTCTATACCCTACACTCTATACCCTACACTCTATACCCTACACTCTATACCCTACACTCTACACTCTATACCCTACACTCTATACCATACACTCTATACCCTACACTCTACACTCTATTACCTACACTCTATACCATACACTCTATACCCTACACTCAATACCCTACACTATACACTCTATACCCTACACTCTACACTCTATACCCTACACTCTACACTCTATACCCTACACTCTACACCCTACACTCTATACCATACACTCTATACCCTACACTCTACACTCTATACCCTACACTCTATACCCTACACTCTATACCCTACACTCTATACCCTACACTCTACACTCTATACCCTACACTCTATACCCTACACTCTATACCCTACACTCTATACCCTACACTCTACACTCTATACCCTACACTCTATACCCAACAATCTATACCATACACTCTATACCATACACTCTATCCCCTACACTCTATACCATACACTCTACACTCTATACCCTACACTCTGCACTTTACACTCTATACCCTACACTCTATACTCTATACCCTACACTCTATACCGTACATTCTACACTCTATACCCTACACTCTATACCCTACACTCTAATCCCTACACTCTACACTCAATACCCTACACTCTAAACCCTACACTCTATACCCTACACTCTACACCCTACACTCAATACCCTACACTCTATACCCTACACTCTATACCCTACACTCTACACTCTATACCCTACACTCTATACCATACACTCTACACTCTATTCCCTACACTCTATACCATACACTCTATACCCTACACTATAAACTCTATACCCTACACTCTACACTCTATACCATACCCTCTATACCCTACACTCTATACCCTACACTCTACACTCTATACCATACCCTCTATACCCTACACTCTATACCATACACTCTACACTCTATACCCTACAATCTATACCTTACACTCTATACCCTACACTCTATACCCTACACTCTATACCCTACACTCTACACTCTATTCCCTACACTCTATACCATACACTCTATACCCTACACTCTATACCCTACACTATAAACTCTATACCCTACACTCTACACTCTATACCATACCCTCTATACCCTACACTCTATACCCTACACTCTACACTCTATACCATACCCTCTATACCCTACACGCTATACCCTACACTCTACACTCTATACCCTACAATCTATACCCTACACTCTATACCCTACACTCTACACTCTATACCCTACACTCTATTCCATACACTCTATACCCTACACTCTATACCCTACACTCTACACTCTATACCCTACACTCTACACTTTACACTCTATACCCTACACTCTATACCCTACACTCTATACTCTATACCCTACACTCTATACCGTACATTATACACTCTATACCCTACACTCTATACCCTACACTCTAATCCCTACACTCTACACTCTATACCCTACACTCTATACCCTACACTCTATACCCTACACTCTACACTCTATACCCTACACTCTATACCCTACACTCTATACCCTACACTCTATACCCTACACTCTACTCTCTATACCCTACACTCTATACCATACACTCTATACCCTACACTCTACACTCTATTCCCTACACTCTATACCATACACTCTATACCCTACACGCAATACCCTACACTATACACTCTATACCCTACACTCTACACTCTATAACATACACTCTATACCTTACACCCTATACCCTACACTCTACACTCTATACCCTACAATCTATACCCTACACTCTATACCCTACACTCTATACCCTACTCTCTATACCCTACACTCTACACTCTATACCCTACACTCTATACCATACACTCTATACCATACACTCTATACCCTACAGTCTATACCCTACACTCTACACTCTATACCATACACTCTATACCCTACACTCTATACCCTACACTCTACACTCTATACCCTACAATCTATACCCTACACTCTATACCCTACTCTATACCCTACACTCTACACTCTATACCCTACACTCTATACCCTACACTCTATACCCTACACTCTACACTCTATACCCTACACTCTATACCCTACACTCTATACCCTACACTCTATACCCTACACTCTACACTCTATACCCTACACTCTATACCATACACTCTATACCCTACACTCTACACTCTATTCCCTACACTCTATACCATACACTCTATACCCTACACTCAATACCCTACACTATACACTCTATACCCTACACTCTACACTCTATACCCTACACTCTACACTCTATACCCTACACTCTACACCCTACACTCTATACCATACACTCTATACCCGACACTCTACACTCTATACCCTAAACTCTATACCCTACACTCTATACCCTACACTCTATACCCTACACTCTACATTCTATACCCTACACTCTATACCCTACACTCTATACCCTACACTCTATACCCTACACTCTACACTCTATACCCTACACTCTATACCCTACAATCTATACCATACACTCTATACCATACACTCTATCCCCTACACTCTATACCATACACTCTACACTCTATACCCTACACTCTGCACTTTACACTCTATACCCTACACTCTATACTCTATACCCTACACTCTATACCGTACATTCTACACTCTATACCCTACACTCTAATCCCTACACTCTACACTCTATACCCTACACTCTATACCCTACACTCTATACCCTACACTCTACACCCTACACTCTATACCCTACACTCTATACCCTACACTCTACACTCTATTCCCTACACTCTATACCATACACTCTACACTCTATTCCCTACACTCTATACCATACACTCTATACCCTACACTCTATACCCTACACTATAAACTCTATACCCTACACTCTACACTCTATACCATACCCTCTATACCCTACACTCTATACCCTACACTCTACACTCTATACCATACCCTCTATACCCTACACTCTATACCCTACACTCTACACTATATACCCTACAATCTATACCCTACACTCTATACCCTACACTCTATACCCTACACTCTATACCCTACACTCCACACTCTATTCCCTACACTCTACACCATACACTCTATACCCTACACTCTATACCCTACACTATAAACTCTATACCCTACACTCTACACTCTATACCATACCCTCTATACCCTACACTCTATACCCTAAACTCTACACTCTATACCATACCCTCTATACCCTACACTCTATACCCTACACTCTACACTCTATACCCTACAATCTATACCCTACACTCTATACCCTACACTCTACACCCTACACTCTATTCCATACACTCTATACCCTACACTCTATACCCTACACTCTACACTCTATACCCTACACTCTACACTTTACACTCTATACCCTACACTCTATACCCTACACTCTATACTCTATACCCTACACTCTATACCGTACATTCTACACTCTATACCCTACACTCTATACCCTACACTCTAATCCCTACACTCTACACTCTATACCCTACACTCTATACCCTACACTCTATACCCTACACTCTACACTCTATACCCTACACTCTATACCCTACACTCTATACCCTACACTCTATACCCTACACTCTGCACTCTATACCCTACACTCTATACCATACACTCTATACCCTACACTCTACACTCTATTCCCTACACTCTATACCATACACTCTATACCCTACACTCAATACCCTACACTATACACTCTATACCCTACACTCTACACTCTATAACATACACTCTATACCTTACACCCTATACCCTACACTCTACACTCTATACCCTACAATCTATACCCTACACTCTATACCCTACACTCTATACCCTACTCTCTATACCCTACACTCTACACTCTATACCCTACACTCTATACCATACACTCTATACCATACACTCTATACCCTACAGTCTATACCCTACACTCTACACTCTATACCATACACTCTATACCCTACACTCTATACCCTACACTCTACACTCTATACCCTACAATCTATACCCTACACTCTATACCCTACTCTATACCCTACACTCTATACCCTACACTCTATAACATACACTCTATACACTACACTCTATACCTTGCACTCTATACCCTACACTCTGCAGTCTACATTCTATACCCTACACGCTACACTCTATACCCTACACTCTATAACAAACACTCTATACCCTACACTATATACCATACACTCTATACCATACACTCTATACCGTACACTCTATACCCTACACTCTACACTCTATACTCTAAACTCTATACCCTACACTCTATACCCTACACTGTATACCCTACACTCTACACTCTATACCCTACACTCTACACTCTACACTCTATGCTCTACACTTTATACCCTACACTCTACACTCTATACCATACACTCTATACCCTACACTCTACACTCTATACCCTACACTCTACACTCTATGCCCTACACTTTATACCCTACACTCTACACTCTATACCATACACGCTATACCCTACACTCTACACTCTATACCCCACACTCTATAGCATACACTCTACACCCTACACTCTATACCATACACTCTAATCCCTACACTCTACACTCTATACCCTACACTCTATACCCTACACTCTACACTCTATTCCATACACGCTATACCCTACACTCTATACCCTACACTCTACACTCCACACTCTATTCCATACACTCTATACCCTACACTCTATACCCTATACCCTACACTCTAATCCCTACACTCTACACTCTATACCCTACACTCTCTACCCTACACTCTCTACCCTACACTCTACACTCTATATCCTACACTCTATACCCTACACTCTATACCCTACACTCTATACCCTACACTCTACACTCTATATCATACACTCTATACCCTACACTCTATACCCTACACTCTACACTCTATACCCTACACTCTATACCATACACTCTATACTCTACACTCTACACTCTATTCCCTATACTCTATACCATACACTCTATACCCTACACTATACACTCTATACCCTACACTCTACACTCTATACCCTACACTCTATACCCTACACTCTACACTCTATACCCTACACTCTATACCATACACTCTATACCCTACACTCTATACCCTACACACTATACCCTACACTCTGCACTCTATACCCTACACTCTATAACATACACTCTATACCCTACACTCTACACCCAAAACTCTACACTCTATACCCTACACTCTATAACCTACACTCTATACCCTACACTCTATACCCTACTCTATACATTTTATACCCTACATTCTACACTCTATACCCTACACTCTATACCCTACACTCTACACTCTCTACCCCACACTCTGCACTCTATACCCTACTCTCTAAACCCTACACTCTATACCCTACACTCTACACTCTATACCCTACACTCTATACCCTACACTCTATACCCTACACTCTACACTCTATACCCTACTCTCTAAACCCTACACTCTATACCTTACACTCTAAACCCTACACTCTACACTCTATACCCTACACTCTATACCCTACACTCTATACCCTACACTCTATACCCTACACTCTACACCCTACACTTTATACCTTACACTCTATACCCTACACTCTATACCATGCACTCTATACCCTACACTCTATACCCTACACTCTATACCCTACACTCTACACTCTACATCATACACTCTATACCCTACCCTCTATACCCTACACTCTATACCCTACAATCTATCCCCTACACTCTACACCCTTCAATTTATACCTTACACTCTATACCCTACACTCTATACCCTACACCCTACGCAATATATACCTCACACTCTATACCCTACACTCTAAACTCTATACCCTACACTCTATTCCATACACTCTATACCCTACACTCTATACCCTACACTCTACACTCTATACCCTACACTCTACACTTTACACTCTATACCCTACACTCTATACCCTACACTCTATACTCTATACCCTACACTCTATACCGTACATTCTACACTCTATACCCCACACTCTATACCCTACACTCTAATCCCTACACTCTACACTCTATACCCTACACTCTATACCCTACACTCTACACTCTATACCCTACACTCTATACCCAACACTCTATACCCTACACTCTACACTCTATACCCTACACTCTGTACCATACATTCTATACCCTACACTCTACACTCTATTCCCTACACTCTATACCATACACTCTATACCCTACACTCTACACTCTATACCATACCCTCTATACCCTACACTCTATACCCTACACTCTACACTCTATACCCTACAATCTATACCCTACACTCTATACCCTACACTCTATACCCTACACTCTATACCCTACACTCTACACTCTATACCCTACACTCTATTCCATACACTCTATACCCTACACTCTATACCCTACACTCTACACTCTATACCCTACACTCTACACTTTACACTATATACCCTACACTCTATACCCTACACTCTGTACTCTATACCCTACACTCTATACCGTACATTCTACACTCTAATACCCTACACTCTATACCCTACACTCTAATCCCTACACTCTACACTCTATACCCTACACTCTATACCCTACACTCTATACCCTACACTCTACACTCTATACCCTACACTCTATACCCTACACCGTATACCCTACACTCTATACCCTACACTCTACTCTCTATACCCTACACTCTATACCATACACTCTATACCATACACTCTATACCCTACAGTCTATACCCTACACTCTACACTCTATACCCTACACTCTATACCCTACACTCTATACCCTACACTCTACTCTCTATACCCTACACTCTATACCATACACTCTATACCATACACTCTATACCCTACAGTCTATACCCTACACTCTACACTCTATACCCTACACTCTATACCCTACACTCTATACCCTACACTCTACACTCTATACCCTACACTCTATACCATACACTCTATACCATACACTCTATACCCTACAGTCTATACCCTACACTCTATACCCTACACTCTATACCCTACACTCTATACCCTACACTCTACACTCTATACCCTACACTCTATACCATACACTCTATACCCTACACTCTATACCCTACACTCTACACTCTAAACTGTATACCATACACTCTATACCCTACACTCTACACCCTACACTCTATACCATACACTCTATACCCTACACTCTACACTCTATACCCTACACTCTATACCCTACACTCTATCCCCTACACCCTACGCTCTATACCCTACACTCTATACCTTACACTCTACACTCTATACCCTACACTCTATTCCATACACTCTATACCCTACACTCTATACCCTACACTCTACATTCTATACCCTACACTCTACACTTTACACTCTATACCCTACACTATATACCCTACACTCTATACTCTATACCCTACACTCTACACTCTATACCCTACACTCTATACCATACACTCTACACTCTATTCCCTACACTCTATACCATACACTCTATATCCTACACTCTATACCCTACACTATAAACTCTATACCCTACACTCTACACTCTATACCATACCCTCTATACCCTACACTCTATACCCTACACTCTACACTCTATACCCTACACTCTATACCATACACTCTACACTCTATTCCCTACACTCTATACCATACACTCTATATCCTACACTCTATACCCTACACTCTATACCCTACACTCTACACTCTCTACCCCACACTCTGCACTCTATACCCTACTCTCTAAACCCTACACTCTATACCCTACACTCTACACTCTATACCCTACACTCTATACCCTACACTCTATACCCTACACTCTACACTCTATACCCTACTCTCTAAACCCTACACTCTATACCTT